>NW_006436301.1:1582207-1585356 GCF_000325575.1 Pteropus alecto | reverse complement strand
CCCTTTTCTCTTTTTCTCTCTCTTCACTGCATTAGGTAGGGACACGAGAAGTAGAGAGCAAACCTAGACACAAATATTTTTTTTAAGTGACAACAAAAAAATAATATCAGTGTACCAATTTCTCAGTATGATGCATAGACCCAAATAAACTGGTGACTTACATGGGATTCCAGCATTCTTTCAAAAGAATGAACAGGTTGTAGGCACATGTAGAAAGACCTCCCTGCATGAGACATGAAGTATTCTGTACTTCAGAAGGTTAAGGAGAAGCCTTAAAAATAGGGTGGGGATCTAATAGAAGACAACAGTTTAATTGGTTTGTTTGTTTGGATAGAGAATAAGTTCTACAAAAGGAATTAAGTTATCTACATAGAATGGGACAACATAACAGTATGGAAATCAGACTGGCAGACATTATATTCAATCTCTTGGTGCTAGGTGGTAGGGGCTTAGTTTGGGGGAGGGAGAGGAAGAAAGAAATAGATATATACATATTGAGAAAAAGGGATTTTATTTTCTGAGTTTTCATCAGAAAAAATGGTGGTCAGAAGACACTGGGATAAGATATTCAAAATGCTGAACGAAAATCTACTAACATTCAGATATCTAAGATGAAAAGCTCTGAGGTATCACATTGAAAGCACAATCTAAAAATGTATGTTTAAGAAAATTAGATCTATAAAACAGAGTGAGAGAAATTTATGCAAATCACACTTCTGTCAAGAGAATTATAATCAGAGTATATAATAAACTCTGAAAGTCCCACAATAAGAAATAAAGAACGCAATACAATGGGGAAAAGTTTCAACTGACACTTCACCATAGAAGATTGTGGATGGCAGATAAAAACAAAGAAAGATACTCAATCCAGTTAGTTAATAAATAAATACAACTGAGAGGGAGAATATATTTGCAAACAACGCCTCCGATAAGGGGCTAATATCCTAAATACACAAAGGACTCATATGACTCAACAACTCATACAACTCAACAATAAAAAACAAACATTCCAATTTAATGGGCAGAGGACCTGAACAGATACTTCTCCCAAGAAGACATACAGATGGCCAACGGACATATGAAAACATGCTCAACTTCACTAGCTACTAGGGAAATGCAAATCAAAACCACAGTGAGATACCATCTCACATCTGTTAGAATAGCTATGATCAACAGGACAAGTAATAAGAAATGTTGGCGAGGATGCGGAGAAAAAAGAACCCTCATACACTGATGGTGGGACTGCAAATTGGTCCAACCACTATGGAAAACAATATGGAGATTCCTCAAAAAACTAAGACTGGAATTACCATATGATCTAGCAATCCCTTTTCTGAGTATCTACCCCCAAAAATTGAAAACATTTATCTGTAAAGATATACGCACCCTGATGTTCATAGCAGCATTATTCACAGTGGCCAAGACATGGAAATGACAAAGCCTCTTTTGATAGATGATGGGATGGAGAAGCTGTGGCACATATATATAATGGACTCAGCCATAAGAGATGAAATACTGCCATTTGCGACAACATGGATGGATCTTGAGATTATCATGCTAAGCGAAATAAGTCACTTGAAACCCAAGTATGTCCCAATTCAGCATCTATAAGCTTAAGCTTGATACTACAGTATTTCTTCCCAAGGAAGGAAAAACAGGCATAATGAAGGCGATGGTAAACAGAGGTGCAGGAGAAAGAGGGATGGAGCAGAGTTTGGAAAAAGAAGATGGAGAAGTAGGAAAGGATGGAAAGAAGAGAAATCTCAAGCACACAATGAATGTTTTGTTTTCTACCCCGGGCTTTCTCTCAGGCCATGAGTTCAGAGAGCGGTGAGAGCCTACTGGTCATGCATGAATGTACACCCCAGAAACTCAGAATAGTTATCACTCCCCTCACCCTCGAGGCAACCCTCGAACGATGACTAGTGGGAACCCATGTCTACGTACTTCTCCGTTAACCCCGGGGGAAGATGGTTCTGGGGAGAAGATTCATATTTTTTTCTCAGGGTGCCCTGATGATCTAATGACTTTTATTTGCTCTTGATTTTTCATGTTTTCCTTGGTCCTCAATTTTTTTCAAGATAGATTTGGCTTGAAAAGTCTGATGAGAATCTGAGTCTCCTTCTCTCCCAAGGGAAATGATATTTTTGCCTAGATGTCTAGAGATTATTTGTATTTTTCTCCTTTCAAGTTCGACAGTGTTATTGGAGATACCTTTATGTTTGTTGTTCTGGTTACTTTTCCCAGGTCTGTGGTATGACTTTACTAGTACAGTACTAAGGTATTTTTATCTCATAAAAGTTTTATTAGATTTTATTTTTTAGATTTTATTCTTTTTAATGGTTTTAATATTTCCATTGGCGATTCTATTACATGAATATTGCCAATAGCAGTGTTTTATGCAACAAGACAGTGATAAAGCTAATTTTAAAAAAACTAAAGAAAAGAAACAGGAGGCAAGAGTTTTATATCAAGCCCAGAGGAAACAAGAAAGTGAGGGGCTCCCTTGCTAAGAAAAGCTAAGAATATGTAAGAATAGGCAAATCCTACAATTTCTTGGAAAATATTCAGGGCCTATTCGAGAACAGCAGCTAAAACTAGAAGGGATTTTGGCACAATCCATTTTGTGGCTGGATGCAAGGAGCGTGCTGCAAGGTATGAAAAGAGCAGGCTGAGTGCTATGAACTCTCAAAACAAACCAGCTGAACTTTCTCTTAAATGCTTTTCATCTTTTTCATTAACTTATTTTTTAAGTTCATCCCTTTCACATTTTACTTCCCTTAATTAAGAAGCATCATCTGTTGTGTTTATTTGGTCTTGTAATCCCTCTAATTTAATCTTTATTTCTGAAATGATTTTTATTTATAATTCTTTTCTGGCCATAATCACATCATCCCAAGTTCATCTAATTCGAATTTACATTTGTCTTTTATATCTTCTATTTGTCTTTCTACTTGTTAATTCGTTTTAACTTGTTTTGAAATATTAGATAACATATTTTATTTGTTTTGTGGATGTGTCTTTCTAGAAATGGTTTCATTGCCTACAGTGATATTATACATTGGTATAGTATCCTCCCATGATAATTTTCTGATCATTTTTGTGAAATTCATTTCCCTAAACTCACGGCTATGAAGTTCCCTTTCTTT
>NW_006436301.1:1576225-1582132 GCF_000325575.1 Pteropus alecto | reverse complement strand
CCTTGGCTCCTAATGTCTCTGTTTTACTGAATTGGAATTCTGCTCCCAGGGACTACTCTTCAACAGAGGGCTTTGCACTGATTGGTACACATTGTGGGTACATTTTTAAGTTAGAGCCAACAAGATCTGCTCATCGTTAGGTGTGGGGTGTGAGAGGAAGAGAGGATCGGTGATGCCTCCAAGGTTTTTATTTGCCCTAAGCATCGGAAGGATGGAGTAGCCTTTAATGGGCATGGAGGAGATGGACTGAAGAGCAGAATGAAGTGCAGGAGAGACAAGGGTTCAGAGCTCAGATTTAAGCATGTTAGTTTTAAGCAACACGTTACACATAAAAGTGGCAATATCAAGTAGGAACTGGGTCCGGGATTCAGGAAAACTGTCAAGGCTGAAGACACATATATGTGGCACTGTCAATATACAGTTTTAAAACTATGACACCAGATGACATAAGGGGGTGAGTGGAATTCATTGCACGTAAGTAGATAAGAGATCCGAGCACTGGTCTTGTGTCACTCCAAACAAAGGAGACTAAGAAGGAGAGGCCAGTGAAACAAGGGAAAACTAAGAATGTGGTACTTTAGAAGTTAAAGGAAAGAAAGTATTTCCAGGTGGAGGAAGTGATCACATACGACAAATGTTGCTGATATCTACAGCAAATAAAAGGTATCTATAGGCTAAAATACTCTTTCTTTATGTCTTCTTGTGATCTCTCATTAGCTCATCCCTGTCAATATACAGACAGAGACTCTGACGCCCAGACTGGGGAAATAACTGTTTCAAAGCCTTACAGGTAGTTAGAGGCAGGCCTAGCGTTAACAGTCAAGTCACCTTACATACAATCTAGTGTTGTTTTTTACTAACATTCAGCGCTAAATCATCCAGGCTTTCCTTCTGAGACGTCTCGAATTATATTAATGAGTTGATATTTCCCAAACTGTAGTCTTTAATGAATACTAAGCATTATGTTTAGGTTTAACACAATTCATTTAAATCTGTCTAAATCTCTCATAAGAAGCCCTCCTTAAAAACTCAAGGAGAAGGATCCTAGATCATCTGGAATCTCACAGCACCAGATACGCAGAGGAGCAGGGTGCAGTGAATGACAATAATCAATTCTAAAAATAATTAACTTCATCACATCTTTTTTGAGCAGGGGTTGTCATGTGGTAATACTGGGAAGATGGCAAAAGTATGTCCCAGTGTCTGCTTTGTAAGATAGCGATCAACCTACAGATACAAATGGGACAGTGCTCTGACATGGATTTTGGAACTCAGATGTGGGGGGCAGGAGGAACCCCCAAAACAAACAAACAACATTAGTGAAAATAACTGCCTCTAAGGAAATCCTTCCTGACACTGTAAGGATCAATCAATAATGTTTTACAAAGAGACTTCAACATTTCTCTGGACCCATTTGAAACACTTCACTCTTCTGTCAATGTAATTAGCCTTCCGCTGCATGTGAATTTACTATTACGCAGTCATATCTTTACCTTGGCTGTCTTATGCAAGTCACATACACCTCTGAGCTCCAGGGTTATTTTTTTCAATTTGGAAAAAAAAGACTAACAATGCAATAAGTACAGAGACCATTACAGCAATCATCTATTTACCCATTGCCTAAAATGTGACAGATATTACTATTTTGCTATACGCATGTCATATTTTAAAAATACAAGCAGGTAAATTTCTCTGATCATTTTTGTCTCTAGAATTTCCTCCTCAATCTCATTTTCCTATCTTAGCCCCTCCCCAGAAGAAACCATGAATTTTGTTCTGTCCTTCCAATTCATATACTATTAATATATATTTACCTCCATAAATATGACATATTATTGTTATGTGATTTTAAATTACGTAAACGATGTTCATACTATGTGTACCTTCCTACAAATTATTTATTTCCCTCCACATTAGATTTTGGAAATCTATCATGCTGATGCAGAGAAATCTAGTTGATAATTTTTCTGCAACAGCCATAAAACATTATACTCCATGAATATACCAAATTTCCTTTGTCTATGTTTCTACTGGTGGACATTTATTTCCAGTCTTCATCTATCATACACTGCGCTCTGCTAACTTAAAGATGCATGCGCCTCTTTGTACTCAAATAGGAGAGTTTCCCTGGGAATTATATCTACAAGTGGAATTACTACGTTATAGTGTATGCACATATTTAGATTTTCTAGCTATTTCTGAATTGCCCTCTACAAAATGGTTGGCCTAATATACACACTCACAAGTACATACTTGTAATTGCCAGATTTTATAGTTTTGGCCAGTCTGAAGAGTATGGAATGGTGTTTCACTGATATTTTTATTTTTATTCCCCTGATTACTACAGAGGCATAGCATTTTTTCATTCGATTTTCTCTACTGTGAATTACCTATTTTTATTATTGCCTATAATAATACTCTATTTACTTGTAGAATGTCTTCAGATATTTTGGATTCTAATTATTCATCCATTGTGTATGTTGGAAATATCTTCTCCTAATCTGTCCTTTGTCTTTTAACTTTTTCATGAGATGTTTTTTGTCACATGAATGTTTTAAATTTTGATATTCCCATTTTCATTTTAAATAAATGTTTTAAAAATGAGTACTTTAAAAGAAATCCTCTTTACCCACAAGATCATGAAAATGTTTCCTTGTATTTTAAACATGTTTAAAGTTGTTTGGCTCACATTTAAGTCTCTAATCCATTTGAAATTTATTTTTGTATATGGTGTGAAGTCAAGATCTAATATTAGACTTTCTGTTTTTCAGTTACCTGGTAACTAATAGTCGAAGCACCACAGGTTAAATAGTCCACCCTTTTCCTACTAATTCTAATACCACCTCTGATACATACCAAATTTCCTCATATAAGTTACTGGTGCATTCGCGTCTGGAACTGAAAAACTGCAATATTAATATGTTTATTTACTACAAGGAATTCCTAAAAATTTTGCCTCCGATGGCCAGGAGTGAGAAAGTGAAATGCTTCAGTACAATCCTTTGGATTCGTCTTTTTATATTCACCCTCTGGTTTCAAGACAGCTGTCAAGTTAATAGAACACTGCACTATAGAATGATGAGAATGAATTCAGAGTAGGTGGCAATAGGAAATATCTATTATAGCGTGGGGAAGGCAGGGTCACTCATAAAGGAGATAAACTATATCTAACTTTAGATTATAAAGCAAACATAGGTCCCTGACCGGCAGTGTAAATTTGAGCAAGGCATTTAATATTTCAGAGCAGTTTTGTCATCTATCAAATCATCATAACACTGGTAAGGCAGAATGGTTATGAGAAATAAATCAGACATGTGTACAAGATGCTGAGTATAGTGTCTGGCACATAACAAGAGTTTAGTCAACGTAAGTTTCCCCACTCAAAAAGGATGAACATTTATAGTTGCAATTAACAATTAATTCTGTTCACTCAGTTTCATAACGATCTGTTATTCTGGCAGCGTCCACCCCCTTTGTTGAGCGAGTTCTAATAGGTAAGAATTCTAGGAACTGTAACGAAGGAGGAGACTTACCAAATGCTGTCCATGGCACTGTTGGAAGAGAAATGCGTGTAAACATAGCTTTTCCAAATCGGCATCCACTCTTCACCCTTAGGAGAGAACAGAAGAATGCTAGGCTAGCGATGGTTCTCAAACTTGATCATGCATCAGAGTGTCTTGAAGGACTTGTTAGACACAGATGCTGGGCCACACCCCCAGAGTTTCTGGTTCTGTAGGTCTAGGTGGAGATCTAGGAATTGGTATCTCAATATCAAGTTCCAGGGAATGCTGGTGCTGCTAGTCCAGAGACCACACTCTGAAGAACGCTGCTCTATAATGTCACAACATGTGTGTTACTGCCATTAAACACTTTCTGTTATTGTTCTTTTGGAAATATGCTGTACCAGAGAAATCTAGTTACAATTTGCCATGCAATGACCTTCATATCAATCTAGAGAAGATTTTAGGAGAACATATTGTACAAAATATGTTACTTCGAGTCAATTTGTAACACTGTTTGTAAAAAGCTAACTATTTAAAACTGTGGAACAAATATATTGCTGAGTTTCCAACTGGGTAGAAAACGCAAACTCTTTTAACACTACATGTGTGTAATTTGTTTGGTCAAAAAATCCACAATGACACATTCAATGTGCTGTATACCTTACTCATAGCAATCTTATTAATATTATATCTCACATGGAATCATATAAACAAAACAACTGGATTAGAAGAAATGCCTGCTGGGACTAGTTTTAGATAATGGAAAACAAAAGAAAGTCTGCTTCTGGTAAAACATAAAATGCTGAATGAGATCTAATCGGTTCAAGAAACAGTTTGGGCACAGTTGAAATAACATTGCATGTGGAATCAAAGCCAGTGTCTAATTACCTAATATTCCATTAACTAGCCATATAGGCTGGGAAAAGCATCCTGATTACTGATCTTCAGTTTTCTCATCTGTAAAATGGGGATGAAAATGCTTAACTTACAAGCTCCTTGTAAAGATCATGCATAATATATAAACCCACTTTCTAAACTACAAAGTGCTATCAATATGAAAGTACGTATCATCTGTCGATCAAAAATATCTTGAGGCAGATAGCAAAGAACTGATACCTGAAACATTCTCCTCCACAATCACTGAATGAAGAAGCAAAGCTGACAATCCCAAGATCCCCCAAATTAGGGTTGCTGGATTTAGCAACTAAAAATACAGGACAAATTTGAATTTCAGCTAAAGAAGTGATTGGAAGTATTCCCCATATAATATTTGGGACTTATGTATACTAAAACTCTTTATTTGGTTTATATCAAATTCAAATTAACTTTATGAGAGGTTGTGACTGCCGGTTGGCCCTTGAGCTGGAGGAAGCTGGAGGCTTCTTACCCTCTCCCCTGTCCTTGGGGTGGTGGGGGCAAGACAAGCCTCGTTTGTAAATTCCCTTGCTCCTTAAACCTGCTACCTACCAATCTGGGTCCCAATCGACAATATCTTGTATTTTATCTCATAGCCCTATCCAAAAAGCTTACATTCCTAGAAATCAGGGAAAGATGATCCAATGTTTCCATTTTCTCAAACTTCCAGTCACTTCTACAACCCTTGGCCCCTAACTCCTGCAAGTGAATGACCTCTTTACCTCACTGAAAAAAATGTGCTTTTCTGTAGGTGGACTCTGGGAGCACTCACACCACTCCCGTGGGAATGTCTAATTCCAGGAATTCTCCATTTGCTCCTACTGCTGCGATCAGGCCTTCATTTTCAGCTACCTCACAGAAGATGGCATACTAAACTAATTAGATTCTCACAGCAACTCTGAGAACTTAAGCCAGGTGTTATACTATACTCAAAAGAATAATAAAGAAGCTAAGGATCTAAAAATTAAGAGAATTGCACGATACTAGGCAGAGCAAGAACTAAATGCCTTTTTTGAATACTTATCTAGGGCTCTTTCCATTCAACACACATTCCCACCCCAATCCCTGACACCCTACCCAGTGCCACCACCAGAAGGAAGAGAAAAAAGGGAACGTTTCTGGTCCTATAGGTAAAATTGAATTAAGAAACCAATGGGTATTAATATGTATAAATGAGAGCTAATTGAATGAAGGAACTGATGGAACTTGACATAATGTCTTAAGGTAAAACAAATCCATCCATTTCAACTGATGCATCTTAAAGATTCCAGGGACCCACTTGAGGGCATCCACAATTTTCCATGGCTCATTAAGCGCACCTGACTTGCTCATATGGCAAGTTCAGCCATGCATGCAGAAGGGAAAACACCTAACGGCAGGATTCTAGTACTCAGCATAGCAGCAGGTTTTCACATTTGTGCTTCTAAAACTCTTTTGTCATTGCTTGTTCAGTTTGAAATTTTTAGTTATCCTAGTGTAAAAATACATA
>NW_006436301.1:1561489-1576194 GCF_000325575.1 Pteropus alecto | reverse complement strand
TGACATGCTGTCATTACCTTTCTTATTATCTATTTTTCATATGATGATCATATAGCAGATACTTCACCCCTTGGAAGAACCAATATTGCCGTTCCCTCCTACAGCTCTGCCTTTTCTTTAATTTCTCTTAAGTTCTAAAAATAATAAGGCAAATACTTAAAATCTAGTTCATGCCTGGACAGAGATGTGTACACAAATCCTGTGCGGCAGTGATTCTCCAACTTGGCTGCAAATCAGAAGAAATTCAGGGAGCTTTAAAAACGCTACACCTGAGTCTCCACCTCCCTCCTTTTTAAAAATTCCATTGTGTTGGGGTATGGCCTGGTCATTTAGTTATTTCTTAAAGGTGCATGAAATGAACAAACAAGTTTGAGAACCACTAATTTAGGAAAGCTTGGCTACAAATTAGAAGGATCTGAAGGAGCTTTTGCCCCCACCCCCCAATGCCCAGGAAAGTCTTCAGACCAATTAAATACAAATATCTGAGAATGGGACCCAGACATACAATTTAAATGTCCCACGTGATTCTAATGTGAAGTCAAGGAGGAGAATCACTGATTTGGCTTTAGTGCCTTTTCATGCCCTCTTCCTGGCATTTAATTCATCGGAATTTTTTTTCGGAAGAGGAGAGAAGACAATTATTTGTTAATCTATTTAAACTCACATTTGACTGAACGCAGGGAATTCTGACTCATCCTGAGTGCTTAGAAAGTGTTTGTTTAATGCGTGACCATATTTGAAGATCTTAATACATTAAAGACACAGTGAGTTCAACACATGGCTAAATATACTATCTTAACAATATGACAAAAAAATATGTATCATATATAAGATACTTATATGGTGGATAACAAAATTAGGCATGAGTATGTGGTATTAACACAATATGAACTTACTCTAAATTTCTCAATTTTACTTTTCATGTAACTAAGATGAAATGGGGGTGCTTGTACATGTTCCCTATAGTTTTACCCGGTAGTCAAAACAAAACTACATGTAAGTGATACTCTACCTCTGTGATCAGTCTAGGGTTGTCAGATTTAGCAGGAAAAAGAAAAGAGATGAAAAGAATAAAAATGAAAAATAAAAGGACTCTCAATTAAATTTGAATTTCAAGTGAACAATATTTTTAGTGTAAGTATATTCCAGGTAATATTTGAGACATATTTACACTAAAAACATATCTATCCTTTGTTTCTCCAAAATTAAACTCTAAATGGGTGTCCTGTATTTTATCTGGCAACCTGAGATCAGTCCAGACTGTTGAGCATGCAAATGTCTTTAAAATAAAAAAGAAAGGTAAAGATACCAATAAAACATTACCTGACGGTTACAAAACTGCTGAGATGTTATCTTTTAAAATTCATCTTGCAGTCCGTAATAAAAATAAGACCTTATGAACTTTTATCTTAAATTCAATGTCTAATGATTTCATAAACCCATCAAGCACAAGGCTTTTAATTTAGGACATAGGTAAAGTTTCCAGGTGGCAATTAATCACCCACAGAAACACTATCGTTTTCAGGAGCAATCTACTTTAGGTTTTCATCCTATTTAGTGTGTAGAACATTTGGGAGCAAATTCAGAAAATAATAATATTCGCCTTACTTGATCATCTTCAGAATTATAAGTGGAATATTAGCAGACAAGATAGAAACAACCATAAAATGGAATGTATTTAAAAATCATTGATGAGGCTTACTTTAATATAAAATAGCATACACCTCTTTCAGTGGACTCAATACATATATGTTGACTTTTTTTCTATTTAAAAACATCATTGATGTGTGCAAACCAAAAAGATGATATACTGCTTTAACAACTTGCCACGTATAAAGAGGACTTACTAATAAATCTAAGAAAAGGGATTAGGTAAAACACTTGCTTTTTGAAGTGTCCCCATTCTACAGGAGAGACTGCATGAGAGGACGGATAGACTGGATCTAGGACTGACTACACCACTGTGTGGGTCTCTGGACCACCAATATCAGGATCAATTGAGAACTTGATAGAAACACAAATTATTAGGCCTCCACCTCTGATTATTTGCTGAATCAGAAACTCTAACCTGGAAGACTGCTTTAACAAGACCTGCAGGGGATTCTGATGTACCCTAAAGTTTGAGGACAAAGGTTTGAATCCTACCTTTGTCATCACCGAGCTGAGTAACTTACATAAATCCCAAAGTTATGGAATCTCAAGTTCATCATCTCTAAAAGGAAATTAATATCATGTACGTTGCAGGCAGGCCTGTCAAGATAATTCATACAGATAATGAATAAGAAAACACTGTAAACCTACAAGCAAGAAATGTGAGCAATCTATTATCTATCATGTGGAAAAAAATTTTTAAAGCTTTTGAAACTCATAATGACACTCATTTAAGACGAGTATCTTGTTCTTATCATTATTTTTGGTCATTTTGACCATCAAATACAGATATTAAAATAAAAGGAAAATATTCAATATTAAAATGGCTTTGAGGCTTAAGCTATTGTTTCTGTCTGGTAAAAGCATCCTACTGAATCCTCAGTGCTTTACCCAGACGTACATCCCTTATAACCATTTCTAAATGGAACAGTTCTACTGACGACTTTCCCTGTACGTAAGTACATAGTGAGGAGACTCTACAGTGGGGTCCAGGCTTACTGGGTACAAGGACTGTCTCTGCAGGCCACTCACTGTATAACTCTAGGCAAGTGCCTGCCCCTCTATACACGTTGACCAGTTTGGGAAGATGGGCTCTGCGTGCTCTTTAAGCTCTAAACACTATATTAGGAATATTTTATCATCTTAAGGCAGGCTCTTCTCTTCCACTGGCAGCCAGCACCTGAGAGGGAATTACCCTGATCCCATTGACATTAAACTTTTAAAGATTCTGAGATGGTATATTGTTCTTAGAGTGTTCAGGGAATTCTTAAAGAAAAATGTATCTCTAAAAGCATTTGTCCTTTTAAAAAGTTTTTCAGTGTATTCAGACCAAATATTTTATCAGACTAAAGCTGTATGATAAAGGCTTATAGAAAAACAAGCTTGGAGCTTAGTCCATCACAGCTGTGTCACTGCTTCCTAAAATCTAATGTCTACTCCATGGACACAGAGATTTCATTTAGTGGGTATGCTGTGGTGCCCTTTACAGTAAAAACTCTAAGTAAAATATGCTTTAGTTCTTAGAGCTTTAGATGACAGCTTTAAGCAAGAAAGTCTCAAGGGCAGAAGTAAAACTTTTGCAAGAGACACATAATCGAAAATCAATACTTCAAGTAAAACATACTGGCTTTGAACATGCAAATCATTATGTATTCAAAAATATTAATTAATGCATAGTCATTTCTCCAGAATATTCATTGACTAGTAGAAGAGTATCCATTTATTGCTTCAATAATTACAGCCTTTAGAAAATGCAAAAGGTGTTGAGCTCTATATTTCAACCCTTTTAAAGCATCACGTTAAGAAGCTGTACATAGTAAAAATTCTCATTAGAGAATCATTTTTTTGACCATGTACTGTAGTTCACTTTAAGCTGAAATATGGACTATTTATTACCCTGTCTACAGAACACCATTTGGCTAGGTCAGAAAAAGAAAAAAACATATAGGCATTATCCATGTAGATTTTCTATATGATGTTATTCACTTTTAATAATTATTTATGTCCACATCTTCTAAAAAGAACCCTAAGCAGATAGTCAGTCAGGCAGACAACGCATGTTTATTGAGTATCAACTGTGTGCTTGGTCCTAGGCCAGGTGTTATAAATGCAATGGCTAATAAAACACATATGGTTTCTCCTGTCACTGAGTTTACAATAACCTGTAAGAGAAAAAAAAAACACACAAGCTGATGAATATAGAAATAAAAGTCACAATAAGTGAACTGAAGGAAATAGAGGGGGTAGGAGTAGTGAATGGATGGGGATCTACGTGAAATGGTCAGGAAAGAACTCTCTCTGCATACTTACTGTTGAGCAGAAACAGGAATGACAAGGTGAAAACAGAAGGTCAGGTCTGAGATGGCCCTGAGAGAAAAAAAACCAAAAAAAAACCAAGATGTCATTCTGAATGAAGATAATAACGACCAGTAAAAATGAAAACGAAAGGAATACAATCGTGGACAGATTTCCATCCTTATCTTTTATGGAGTGTAGATATTAAACAGATAATTACCGGTAATGATGAATATGTTGGCCAGGTACCGTAATGGAGAGTTACAGGGAACTTTGGGGTCAAAAAATAACAGGAAGTGCCAAACCTGGATTGTGGGAATCATGAAAGTCTTCTTCGAGATAATAATGTTTAAATTTGAGAATTAGGAGTTCAAACTCATAAATTCCACATGTAATAGAAAAGATAGACCATCTATAGGGGATTGTAAAAAAGTCTAAGGCTAGTATGAGATCTCAGGGAAGAACTACAGAGTAACTTGAAAGTTTAAGGCTATGACTAATCATTACGGTCATCTTACCAACTCCAAAATTCTGGTAATAATTTAGCTTTGGAAGAAAATGAAGACATTGGTATTAGTCTAAAGGCTCTCCTCCCCATATGGTTAATATTCTCAGTGTAATTAATATAAGTTCCCTTTAATTATAAAAAGTTCATTCAAATATAGACATTTTTTAATCAGGATTAGCTATGTTTGTAAAAAAAAAAAATACTTTTCCTTAGACTCTAGGCTAAGAAAAAGTAATTTGGAGCATTGCCAAAGATTATTCACTACCAATGCAGGCGCCATGATGACCGCCTGAATTTTTGTCTTTTTGATGTCTTGTATCTATCTTTAATAGTTTTTAAAAAAATTGTTGTCAAATACACATAACAAAATTTACCATTTTAGCCATTTTAAGTGCACAACTCATTGACGTTAATTACATTCATAATGTTATACAACCATCACGACTATTCATTTCCAAAATTTTTTCATCGCCCCAAATAGGATTCGGTAATTATTAAGCAATAACCCCATTTCCTCGCTTCCACACAGTCCCTGATAACTGCTAAGCTACATATGTTTTCAAGAATTTGTCTATTCTCAATGTAAAATGTTTTTTCAATTGCAGGTAGCTGAAAACTTTTACAAATACAAAGAATGGAAGAGACTAATGGAGACATCTCTGAACTAATTGCATGTGGTTGCTATCTGACCAACTCTCAAGATCGAAGACAGATAGTGACACTTTCAAATTCCTAGAGTAAAAAAAAAATGATACTCAAGAAACAAAAGACAATAAATAAAGTGTAATACAATGAAGGAAAACAAGGGTTTGGGGCTCAGAGGGAACTGGACTTTAACCTGGCCCAGCAACTTATATAATATCTGTACGTACCTGAGCAAATTATTTAATCTCTCTGAATGTCTCTATTGTCATATGCATAATGGGTGAAGTTGCCGATGACTGTGAAAGGGAAAAATAGCAAATTGATTTTCATGGATCAATCTCAGGTTAATAGGAAGGTAGATATGTTAGCGATAAGCTTGGTCATCTAAATCTTTCTCAATCAGGTCCAATAATGCATAATGGTACCTGCCATTTAATCCCTTTCAAAATGCCCAAGAATTTTAGACCATAAGAGGGTCAACTACACTTTCTGAGAAACCTTTTATATCACTCTTTACATAAAATGTCTTTGACACCAACTACCACCATGACTGGGATGCAGAAAAAGTAGTTATGATTTTTCATTTGTTTTATGACATTGTCCAAGTCAGCCATTTTCTTTGTAAAATGTCCACACTGTCCCGCAGAGTATTCAAATGAATATATAAAGTAATAAAAGGTAAAAATGCATTGGAAAAAAAGAAACACAGTGTTTACTGAAGACCAAATTATATATTATGCGCTTAATGCAAAAATCTAGACATAAGAAGACTTGGTTTATTAATACAAAATATTAAGATATTATAACCGGTATATGTTAAAAGGATATGAAGGGATAAAGGAGAGTTTTTTTAAGTTTCAAATTTATCTTAATATTTCATTTTGCCAAGGTACTCATTAGCAAAAGAAACACATCCCAAAAGCCCCCAAATATCATGCAACTTGGTAAGAGAGGCTGATACAATAGCTTGCACAGGCATGTAGAAGTGACTCTTCACAGTCTCTTCCCAATTCCTGTTCAGTGGCTGCATGTTCTTACCTTGACATCGACCGTGGTGGGAGTATTCACACCAAGGAAATTGGTGAGCTACAGGAATCAGGACCATTTTTTTTCTCTCTCCAAAAGTCACCACCGTGCCATAGGTTCTCCATCACAGTTACTTACATTATGGCTACAGAAAGAAGGAATGTAGAGGCAGACATCCCTACTGGGCCTGATAGTCTACACAAAACTTTTTCTAGGATTTGGAAACACTTTCGGTTCTTAGAACAAAGGAGAGGAAGGGGCGGGGGAGGGAGAGAGAGAGAGAGAAAATAAGAGAATAGAGAGAGTGTGGATGTCTTCAAAGCCATGAGGAAATGAACAGAACCTTAATTCAGAAATTTTAAACATGTCTCCAAAACACTATGAAACATGAGGCAAAATAAGGGAGAAGATTCAGATATAAAGTACATACCTCTTTATATCTTGAGAAGGATTCAGAGTTCCTCCAAAATAATTATCGCTATCCTTGGTGTTCTATTCGACACACCTTTTGAATAACTAGATTTAGAAGGCTGGGCAGACAACTAAGAAACAGAGAATATCTCTGCAAAAAATCAGATTGGCACTGCACAATGGCATGAAATATAGACTTGAAGAAGAAAGCGCACTGATATAATAACATGTTTATCTTCAATCTTACCTTATATCCAGTTGGGACTGCCAGAGGGGAAATGGAGTAAATGACAGAAGAGAAACAATAATCACTACAGCACACAAAAGAGTCCACAGCTTAAGGGATTTGCTGTGAAAGACCAATCTCTTGAGTGCCAGTAACTTAGAGAAAACATGCCACTAGAGAAAAAGGAAAGACATTTGTGGTGAGGAGTTGGCGTAGGAAATAAACACATATCAAAGATCTTGGCATCCCTACATCAGTATCCTGCCCCCACCCCTGAAATATGGCTGACCCATTAAAAGTGAGTAATAATCTTGAATAAATAAACATTAAATTATCCAAAGAAATAGAAAAAATGTTATTTTTAATTAAAAGAAGAAAATAAGACACAAGCAAAAGGTCAAAGAATAACACATGTCACAGGAAAAAATATCCAAGGAATCAGAAGACAGATTAGACAAATACTTCTTCGCAGTCTCAAAAAAAATTATAAATGGCATAAGTTGGATAACAACAACAAAGAAGAAGTTCAATAAGAATACAGAGGTTCATACTTAGATTATACGATGATGGAGATGAAAATCTAGTAGAACCCAGAAAATAAGTGGACAAGAAAGATCTAAAGAGTACAGATATAAGATCATGTTAGAAACAACATAATTATACATAAAATATTAAAAATATAGTAGAGTTTCATGGAAATAAATGAATAAATTAAATGAAATAGAAGCAAAAGGCAAAGGAGAGTTTAAAATATTAAAAGCTATACCTGAAGACCAGACACAAGACTTCCAATTCACACAGGACTGGTGTTCCTGAAGAATGAAGCAAGATATATAAAGGCTAAGAAAGCCCTGGATATACAGATTAAAATGTAACACTGTATCTCAGGAAAAAATGGTATAGAACATTCAGCCTGAGAACCTACTGTGAAAGAAGTTACTGAATCTCAAAGACAAAGAAAGATACATTTAGGGATTGGGGAAGAAATAACAAGTCAATCACAAAGAGGGTTCTATTTTCTACTTGCCCTGACAGATTTAACTGATACTAAACTCCCTCTGCTGCTGTGAAACGAGAAAACTGGATAAAATATATGAAACAATTGTTTCCAGACAGTGGATAACAATCTGTTTAGGACTGTGACACCCAAAATAAGGAAAATAAATGCAGCCATGGGCCTGGAGGCATTTCTGGAGCACTAAACAAAGATGGAGAAGTAAAACTAAATAGTGGTCTTGATGATCTTTGCTTAAGGATGCAAAAGACATAGTCTGGGGAATATGAAGCATTGAGAAATAACAGAGTAACTAGAGTGGCCTGCAGGAGGTATGGAGAACAAGAACTGCAGACTTCAGCCTAGAGATCCCTTGAGTTTTCAGCTAAATATTAAGCTATGCAGGTATATAGCACAAAATTAAAACAGGATAAATAACATATCCTGGAGATTGATACACTTAATAATTCCTAGCGTTTACATAGGACAAGGAAACTTTTGAGTTCCAGCCAGCTAGAATGGAGACACTATGTTGAATATCCAGAGCATTAAGAAGAGACCCTAGAAAAATGATGTCTTAGGAGTAGGTATAGAATAGCCCTAAAGTTTACTAATAAATATGATGGCAGAAAGCCTAACACCAGCCTCTGAAGAATTGAGCAGGTCTGCAAGTAACTTAGATCATTGCCAAATAAAAAAATAAATAAAATAAAATAATGAAGAAACATCAATCCTCTTTTAGGAAGACATCAAAATCCAGAAACTCAACAATGCAAAATTACAATGTCTAGTGTAAAATAAAAAAGGTCCCAGACATGCTAAGAGGCAGAAAGATATACTCATGGCTGGGAGAAAAATAAGTCATTAGAAACAGACCCAGATATGAGAGACATGACAGAAGCTGCAGAAAAAAAAAAATGGATTAAAATAGCTATTACAACAATCTATGTTTTTTTAAAGGAAGGCACAAACATAAAAAGTAGAACATATTAAAATCAAATTGAATTTCCAGAGAAATCAAACACAACACTTGAAATGAGAAATTCACTGCATGGATTTAAGAGAAAAATCAAAATGGAATAAACATTGCTAAGAGAGGCTATCAGGGAAGTGGGGCCAAGGTACATCTTGCGCCTCATTTCTCAGAGTTGCTATTAAGTTGCTCATCTGTTGCTAAACTCAGCTCAAGGCTGAGACAACCATCCTGGAACTGCTGCGTGGACACATATGGAGGTGACCTCCTACTTGCAGTCCCCCCCAATCCGCCTCATTTTAATTTTGGCACTAACCAAACCCTGTTCATCAAGCCAGTTATCCTCCATTTGCCTTGGTTTTTGCCTTTCTAAACCCTGCCTTTCTTTGTTCTCTCCTGTACACAATTTAGGTTGATACCTAAATTTGTGTTTTCCAAGCTGCAGCTCCTTTTGCTTAAATAAATGCTTTTTATTCTTCATTACAGCATTAATTAATTATTAAATTTATTGGGGGTGATATTGGCTAATAAAATTAGCCAATACAAGTCTTAAGTGTGAATTTCAGTAATATATCATATGTATATTGCATTGTGTGTTCATCACCCAAAGTTAAATCTCCTTCTGTCACCATATAATTGAGCCCCTTTACCCGTATCTACCTCTCCCAGCCCAGCTTCCCTCTGGTAACCACTAATCCACTGTTCGTGTGCATGAATCTCGGTTTGTCGCATTTGTTGCTTTCAGTTTTATATCCCACATGTGAGTGAAATCATGAGTCTCACCTTTTTCTGTCTGACTTATGTCACTTATATTACAGCCTAAATTTAATTTTAATTTTAGTTGACAGGTTTAATGACAGATATGATACAGCCAGCAAAAAAAAGTAACTGAACCTGAGGATGTGACAATAAGAACTACTGAATCTCAACCACACGGAGAAAAAATAGTGTAAAAATGTGAACAGTGCCTCAGAGAAGTATTTGGAAATATGTAACAGTCTAACGTGTGATTGTACATGGAGAAAGGTCAAGGGCAGAAAAAAAAGTTTAATAAAGAAGTAAAGGCTAAGTTTTTGGCAAAAGGAGTAGAATAAGAACTTATAAAAATTCTCTCCTCCATAAAATCAATGAGAAAAGTGGCAAAAAAAAAAAAATGCCAGAGCAACTAGTGTCCTACGATAGATGACTGGCTAAAGAACTGTGGTGCATACATACAATGGAATATTACTCAGCCATAAGAAGAGATGAAATACTACCATTTTTGACAACATGCTCGAGATAATCATGCTAAGCGAAATTAGCCAGACAGAAAAAGTTAAAAATCACATGATATCACTTATATGTGGGATATAAACCTAAAAGCAACAAATGAACAGGACAAACAGAGACTTATGGACATGGACAATGGACTAGTGGTTAACCAGAAGGGAGAGGGGAAACATAAAGAAAATGTTAAATGAATGAATGAATGAATGAATGAATGAATAAAATGCTTTTTGAAATGCCAGAATCAACAATTTCAGAATTCTGGAAAATAATAAAAGGATTGCAGCAATCCAGCAAATACTTATTTAACAAAAATGGCTAAAATCATGTTAGGTCAGTCCTCCATAAAAGCATTAACTGTACTGGCAGATAAATTGACAAAGCCAACTTTAAATAAGTGGAAATTAACCAAAGGCTTGCGACGATCTAAGGAGCATTTTTTTTTCCCTAAAAAGCAGAGAGGAATATCGTTAAGAAGAGCAAGCTTTGGCATTTTTACTTCCTCTATTCCCATACAAAGTCATGTATGCAAATATTTATAACAGTTACTAATAATCACCGGAAACTGAGGGGGAAAACCAAGTATTTATCAAGTGATGAACAGATAAACATATTGTGATAGAACTTCATCTTCCCATATAAACTGAAACATATCCCAGTCCCTAATATACTAAGAATAAAGAATAAAAGCAAAAAAAGAAAAACTTCCCGCTTCAACTTAATTTCTCTAGCTAGTACCTTCTCTCTCTTACATCCCTACACAACTTTGTAATGGCTGTCTCCTCACTTTCCATCCATCTCTCAAGCTGCTCAGTCTGGTTTCTGCCCACTCGCTCTACTGAAATGGCTCTTGCCAAGTTAACTGTTGGCCTTTGTGTCGTTAAGGTCAATAGAAACTTTTGAAATATGGCAGAGTCTCATTCTCTCAGCAGCATTTCCATATGTTAATTCGAACATTTCCAGTTATTAGGCTTTTTTCAGCATTGCGCTTAAAATATAAAACCTCAGAAATTTAATATACTCAGAAAAATGCAATGTACTCATAATATGTTTCGCCAATTACTACTGCTAACATTCCTTTCAGGTGATATGGATTATATTTTTGAAAAGTGAAAGTTATTAGGGCTGATACATTTAATCCTGCACCATAGCAACTTTCTGGATTTAATCCCATTGTGCTATAATTGGATGTATTTTGTATTTATTATATTCAGTGACCGAGGTAATAGAAAAAAAGGATTAAATGTGTTTACATTCCTTCAAAAAGGGCACAATGTCTTTTCTTAGCCCATTTTAGAATGTATATAATCTGAAACTTTATCAAAATTAAGAATTGCCATATTCAGGTTGAAACTGTTCAGTATAAATTGCATTATTGTTCGTAATATTTACCCAATTAAAACCTTTAAGAATAAGCCAGACAGAAATAATATTTACCCGATTAAAACCTTTAAGAATAAGTCAGTCTTCTTTTAAAATGAAATCATGCTTTTAAAATACTTAAGTTTTATTCCACAAATTGTAGCTATGATGATGACTGTGTTTTGTAAAGCCGAAGACCTCGTGAGACCTTTTGTACTATACTGCCATGAAGCAATCCTGTTAGGTTGCGGGTCTGAAGTGATTCAGCTCACCTGGTCTGTCCACACGTGGTAGCAAGACAGCGTTTCTCATTGTCTACTATGCCCTCCCCACTCGGGTTTCTCTCCTTGAGCAGTATTTGAAGTTTACTGTTGCTGTTGTTTGTTTCCCTTAGAGGAGATCATAAAGACAACATTAACGAGTAGCTGAAAAGAACTGAATCCTTTCCCAATCAAGAGAATAAGAGTGATCGAGATCAAGGTCAGGGTTGTGTTCTGCTCTTCAACACCAAGCTCTCTAAGTAAGGACAAAATCTAGTCAAAATGGATACAGAATCGTTACCTTGCTAGTCCTGGATTATTTCCTCACTATTTTATGTTTTTAAATCATTATCTTTTGATATGTCACTCACTGATTAATCCAAAAAGGTATTTTTTTAATCTCTACATCACATGAGATTTACCTAGTTTAACTCCTAGAGGAAAATTTATTTCAAAGTTCTGAGGAATTCCTCACTATCGACCCAATGTACAAATGAATCTTCTTCAAATTCTGCAAAGTATTTCACGAAGCTACCTCTAGATATGTCTTATTAAAAATCACCTTCTAGTGCTTCAGTGAGAAGTTTCAAAGACCTTCCTTTCCTTTACCAGGTAAGATAATATCTTCCCATTTGAAAGTTAAGTGGAAGCGTCAGCACCTATTCTGAAATAGTTTATACTATGATTATTCCCCATATCATATCAGTAATCCGTCTGTTACCATTGGGGCAATGTGAAATCCGGTGTCAACCCAGCATCATGGAGGGGGTCCTTGATTCTTCCCCGCTGACTCAGTAAAGAATTATGGGTCGGTGAGATTTAGAAAAAATAAGATTTATTGAAAGCACATTTTTAGAAGATGGGCCACGCCATGGAAGGCTGCAGCCCCTTGGAATTCGGAAGGTGAAAAAAAAAAAAAGAGTACACTCCAAGGGACGGGAGGGTTTTAGCAATGAGCTGTAACAGTGTAGAATTCAGGAAGTAAACCTTATATTGTGGCTGTGATGGCTGGTTACAGGGGTAGTGCTAGATGATTGGCATGTGAGGTCATTTTGATTGACATTTGGCTGTTATATAACCCTTTGCTTACTGCGCATGTGCTTACCCAGTATTCAGTCTGTTATAATTAGATTCATGAACTTCTGGCCACAGGAGTGATATTATAATGATGGTATAACGAGGCTGAGGTTACTGGCAGGTTAGGTTAGTACTTTCTGCGCATGCTGTTCATGGCTGTTTTTAACCAGTTATTGGTTTATGACCTTTCATTCCTTTGTTCCTCAGGATGCAGAGGTGATTTATAACTATAAAATGGGTGTTCCAGGGAGGTTTCTATGGTTCACAGCTGGGCCTTTGCTTCTGTCACTCATGTCTAACCTAACTACCTAATACATCTACCCCATGTCTCCTACCTAATAGCAATAATCCCAACTCTAAACTCTGTGTACTGCACTAATCTTTTATTTTTTTTTGTTTTTGTACTTTAGCCTTTTATGTTAACTATATGTACATTACACTGAGAACTCATTTGTCCATAGCCTAGCTTTTCAGATCATGTGCACCAACAAAATTGAAATATCTACTATTGTGAAAAGTTGTCATTAAGTGGAACCATTTTAAAATGGAGCTAGAGCAGCCATTCCAGAGGAGTTGCCTTGTGCATCTTACTCCATGACCCTCCGCAATGTTTGAAGGTGGCAAAATAAGCTTTGGACGGGGCCAAACCAACATTGTCTTTCAAAAAACTGTTTGTGAAGCTAACAGGAAAAGAGATCTCCTGACCACAAGGACTGATGATTATGGATATTCTTTAGAATCAGTAATCAGCCATTTATAGCTGAAGCGCACCTTCGCTTGCTAGCACCAATAGAAATTCCTTTTTTCTATTCATGTTATTATGTCCCCTCCATTTTTCATAAGCCTCCTTTTCTTTCACCCTATAATGGAGACTCTATTTGGATTTCTGCCTGAGTCTGTGCTTCCTAGAATTGCAATTCTTTGATCTCAAATAAACACTTTTTACCTCTCACTTTAGCTTTTCATTTTTAGGTTAATACTACATACTCTAATCCTGCCCATTTTTCTGAATCTTTGTCAGCAAACAGCTGTGCCATTCACCTCTAACCTGTTCTGCATGATATAATAGAGCCAGACAGATTTAGGTTTTAGCCCCAGGTTCACCACTCCATAAATGCGTGACCTTGGACAATGGTCTAACTCCTATAAACTCAATTTCTTCACATGTAAAATGAAAGTGATTACTGGTACCCCCCTGTAGAATTGTTATGAAGACTGAGCAAAATTATAAGATATTGTCATGTAGCACAATATCTGGCATACAGTAGACAATACATAGTAATAGTTGGAGTTTTAGGATGCCAGTGAATAGCAGTCCTTCTTTCTACATGCAATCATTGAACCAATAGCTGAAAGAGACCAAGAAGTCAATTGATGAACAATAAGGAAACCTCTTATTACTGATAATGCTAATATTGAAGAACATGGTTTAAACTTTTGACAAAACAGACTTCCTAATACTCTATTCTAGAATTAGGCAGACTTACCCCAGCCGGTCCCAGTCAGCACTGAACAATAATAGGCTTATTCCTACAGAAGGAGTCATGTAAAATTTATAGCTTGCAAAAATGTGACGAAATTTGCCCTCTCTATAATCACCCTTACTACTGAAGGAAAGCAGCATATGCCACCCCAAAACATGCCTCTTTAGCATAAGCATTATCTAGAACTTGTAATTTTTAAGAGACAGCAGACAAAGGAAAAACTCTGAAAACCTGGTAGAAGTTATCCTTTTGTAAGAGACATTTACATTTATAAAGGATATCTCCATTTGTACCAGGAAGAGAAGAATGACTCTAAATTTCTAGAAACTCTTATCAATGGAAAAGTTCCCAACTTAAATCTTCATAATAACCATGCCATTGTTTATTGTGCTTTTTTGGTACTCTCCCATTAAAAGGCTTGCCCCCCCACCATACCCAATATCTTTTGTCTTCAGCTGAATAAAGTATTTAAGGTGGTGCCTTGAACCATTCCAGTGAGTTACTCAGTTTTTTTTCTTGGGGGGGGGG
>NW_006436301.1:1553688-1561471 GCF_000325575.1 Pteropus alecto | reverse complement strand
ATGAATACAGGAGGTGTAGAGTTAATAAACTTCTGTTTTTCTCCTGTTAATCTGTCATTTATTACAGGATTTCAGGGGGTCTCAACCAAGAACCTAGAAGAGGGAAAATTATTTTTCCTCCCCCATTGATCACTCTCAATGTGCCAAGAGATGGTGAACATGATATAGTTCCTATCCTCTTGGAGTTTATAAGCCGGTTGAGGAGATAGACAATAATTTCCTTGAGGGAATTATCTGTATCTGTTGTCTTTTTTTGTAGCCTTTTGATGCCTAATATTTGCTCAATGAAATTTCATGGAATGAAAGAGTAAATAATTCAAGATAAAAGTCACTATTTGCACGGGAGTCAATATAAAAGCAAACAATTTTTCTCTATTTGAAGTGTCATATTTGAAATTAATAAGGACTCACTTTATACTCGAAATATGTGAATTACTAGTGATTCTACAGAACATGTTCACATAAAATATGAAGTGCTAATAAACACAACTAAATCTCATTAATATAATGACACACACAAAGCATCTGATGCAATAATTCCAAGTCAGAACCAGCTGGCATACTCTTACAAAGATATCAGGATCTAAACAGATGACCAAATCACTGAATGAACCACTGCATTACACAGCAAAAGAATTCAGAACAGGCCTCCCCAAGATGTACCACTTTGGCATGTGAATTATTTTGAGCTGAAGTCAGTCAAGACCCTACAGATTTGTGAGAAACTTTTACTTTGCTTTTGAAGAATTTAAATTAAGAATTTTACCCATAATAAGAGTAATCACCAGAATTAACTTTTTATGAACTATGTATAGGACAAGGTAAACTTCTAATTATTGAACAACCGTTCTTTTCATCATCCTGTGAATGACCTTCCTCCCCTCTGAAGCCCCAAGGTGCCTTACCAAATCTTTAGCTCAGAATGTCATGCCATATATACTTCATTGTTCCTTCCTATCTCTGACTCTCTCGTGTATGTGGGGTTCCCATATGTACGTATGTAATTAAATTTGGTCATTTTTTTTCTTGTTAGTCTGCCTCAAGTCTATTTGATTATTTGACCAGCTGAAGAACTTAGAAGGGTAGGCAAAAGGTTCTTCCTCTCCCACTGTAGCTTGCAGATAATTCCAACAGTATGAGCAGTCCCACAATTCACAACATGCTTATTAACAAGACATCTATAAGGTAACCACTGAAGTAAAAAATCTTGTGTAGTGTTGAAAATTTAATATAGATCTCATGCAACATAAAAATATAATTCAAGCTCAGTTATTTCCATGATAAAACATAATCTCTACCATCCAGACTTTAGTGTGCATATCATTTGACTAATAGATGTTATTAAAATGTCCTTTCCTGGGCTTCACCTCCAAATATTCTGATTGCTTAAGCTTGAGATAAGAACTTAGTATTTAAGTTTTATAGGCATGGGAGATCCTTATGCAAGTGGTCACTGGACCATACAGTATTTGAGAAACACTGTTCTAGATTAAGAATCACTTTCCAGACATCTAGACAGATTAACTTTCAGATAACTTCTTCTGAACTTAAAATAGAACTCCATCATATGTGGGGGAGGAAATATAACTTTCCATCTACCTTTCTAGATATTTGGCTGAGTGCCCCATGTAATAAAAGACAGATTGACAGAAGAGAAACAAATAGAAGTTTAATAACATGAATACCTACTCTTTATATGGGAGAAACCCAGGAACACTGAGTAATCCCGAAATGGCCCAAGCTACCATCTTAAATACCATCTCCAACTAAAGAAAAAAGAAAAATGTTGGGGAAAGGGGACAGTCGGTTATGGGAGGTGACCAAACAAAGCACAGTAAACAAGGGTATTGTTGTTATGCAGATTTAAGTCCTTGCTTTCTCCATTGACAAGTTTCTAGACATTTAGAGTCACCCTCTTCCTAGTACTGACAGTGATACCATTACAGATGGAGATTGCCCTTATAAATGTAAATGTCTCTTAAAAAAGAAAGGGTAACTTCTACTCTGTTTTCACAGTTTTTCCTATGTCTGCTGTTCTTTAAAAATAATCAGCCTCAAATAATCCTTATGCCAAAGAGGCATATTTTAGGATGGCAAATTCTGCTGCCTTCACAGAAAACTCCTGAGGTAAGTGATATATAAAGATACTGAAAGGCAGTGTCTCTTAAACTTGACTTTAAGAATCACATGGGGATATTTAAAATATAACAATATTTTACTTAAACTTGACTTTGGAATCACATGGGGATATTTAAAATATAACAATAAGTAGACTCCTCTCCCCCAAATTTTGGTTTAATTGTTCTGGGGTACATCCTGAAAATTAGGATTTTAAAAAGTCTCCTCGGGTGATTTTTATGTGAAACCAATGTTATGAATTTTTAATATACTCAAAGCGCTTCTCAAAACTATATATATATATGAAATCACTGAAGACTCTGTTAAATCTTGTTTTGATATGGCAATTTAATTTAACCTTCCTGATAAGAACTATAAACTGTACAAAGTCAGAAGATTATAAAGAGAAAAAAAGCATATTATGGAAGGGAGTCACAACTTGAATAAGCAACAGACAGGACTGTGAGTTCTTTTTAATTTTTTTTCAGCTTTGCCTTGAGAATGGGCTGCAGTACCAGAGTAGCATAACACAAGCAGTTAAAACTCTAGTAGAAACCCTATTATTTTTCTGGCTGGAAGAACTAAAATGAGGAGGCTGTGTAACCATGCCCAACCTCTGGAAAGTGAGGGAGGACCCCTAATCCTATGTATAAACATACACGGTCTCAGACTAATCCCTGAGCAATGCATGTGCAAGACTGATTCAAAGCAGAAGGAAGGCTTAAAGAACCAAAATGACATTTGAACCACAGCCCCACAGAAGATGAGCCATAGCTAAGTTTGAATCTATCCAGATTAACTGACACCAAAACCAAAAGTATCAACCATCCTCAGAGTGTCCACACAATGTAGTATTTACACTGTCGAGGACAAAACTAAAAATCATCATCATCATCATCATAAGGAAAATGCAATCCTTTTATAAGGAAAAACATGCAACAAAGGTGAATGAACCCCAAAATATCAAAGATATTAGAATTATCAGACCAAGAATTTAATGTAGATAATATATTAAATGAGGTAAAGAAATGAATACAAATAGGAAATAACAGCAGTAAAGTACAGAACAGAACCAAATGAAAAATTTTAAATTATAGAATGTAATATTAGAAACAAAAATTTTACTAGATAAGTTTAATTACAGAATAACAGAGGAAGGGGCTAGAGCACTTGAAGATAAATAAAAATTATCCAGTCTGAGGAACAAAGGAAAAAAAGATAAAATAAAATTGAAAAAACAGTCTCAGGGACCTAAAGAACCTTGGGCTATCCCTGAGGATAGCCTATGACAATATGGCCATTGTAAACCTAATTCGAGTCCTAGGATTATTAGAGAGAATGTGGCATTAAAAATATTATTGAAATAATGGCTGAAAATTTCCCAAATTTAGTGAAAGATAAATTACAGATTCATGACCAGCGAACCCCAAACACAATGAATTCAAAGAACACCATACCTAGACACATCATAAGTGAACTACTAAAATAAGATAAAGAGAAAAAAAATGAAAAAAAAAAAGGTATAGAACAATAATACTTTATAAACAGAAATCTATGATTCAAATGACTGAAGACTTCTCATCGGAAACACTAGAAGTCAGAAAAGAGTATAATATTTTTAATGCGCTGAAAGAAAGGGGGAAAAAACCTGTCAATCCAGAATTCTATATCGAGTGTGTAAAAAAAGTAGTAACAGAAATCTCATCTAAAATGAAGTAGGGAGGCCAGAAGGGGAGCTCTCATGCTCTACACCAAACACAAACACAACGGGGCGGACTCTGTTCATAACAACCCTCCCAACTTCCTCTTCCCCCATGGACTTGCATGTTGCCTGTCAAAGGTTGCATGTTCCACATTGCAATTCTTTGTTACTCCTGAATAAACCCATTTTACTGGAGAAATATCTGGCTGACTTTCTGTTTAAGGTCAACAAGTGAAAATAGTCTACAGGAATAAAACTTCTTTAAGATCATAAAAGTAAACTAAAACAGGATGTTCTTAGCATACCTGTACTACACAAAATGCTAAAGGAAATTCTGGCTGAAGGAAATGATATCTGAGAAAAATATGGAATTTCAAGAATACATGAAGATAACTGGAATGACAAACATCTGGGGAAATATAAAATATTGGAGTTTTATATTAAAGTCATTAAAATTCTTTAAAAATAACATCTCATGAGGTTTTCGTACATGTAATATTTATGACAGCTATGACAAAAGACAGCAAGAAGGAGAGGTAAAGAGTAATATTAGTAAGAAGCTTTTACATTTTATATGAAGTAGTACAATATTAAACTCTAAAACACTGTAAGAGGTTAGGAATATAGATGGCAATTCTTAGAGCAACCAGTTAAAATTATAAAGAAATATAACTAAAAAAATAATAGATTGCTATTTTTAATGCTAAATTGAACGCCGACATCGTAATATAAATTAGACTCTGATATAAATATTCTCTCTAATGTTTTATCTGAGAAAGCAAATATATCCAATAGCAAATAGTACTCACAAACATCAAGATACCAAAAATATTTACAGTGCTATTTGAAGAGAAATTTTCTTTAGAGAATCTTTTGTGACCAAAAAATCAAATGCACTTTTCTATTTTTAGAAAAATCAGAAAAGACTTCAAATCCTTTGTAATTTCAGTTTTTCCTGAGCTGCTTCAACCTAGATGATTGAGAAATCCAGGCAGCCCTCTCTAGTACTTCCCTACCCCTCTAAGAGAGGATAGAGACACTGAATAATCTCAGAAGGCTGTCTACATCCTCGCCCTGACACTTTCCGTGATCCTCTAACAAGACATTTAACCTATCTGCACTGCGCTTTCTTTATCTCTAAGAGAAGGTTACTATCTGTCTGATCTATCTCCCAAAGTTATTCTGAGAACCAAACAGGATAACAAAGATAAATGTGTGGCTAATTGTAAATTGTAGCAAATTATAAATTATTCCAATGACTCAAGGTGACGGCATCGTAATTATAAGAGCTAAGATTAAATATTCTAAATATCTGGCTCTAGGACAAGAACATCACTAAATATACCCTTATTCTGAGTACATTTTGTAAATGACGTATCAGTAAACTCTAAAATGTCTCACCCACTTCTGCCCCGTAGCTGAGAGCCTGTCCCTACTTCCTGCCTTTTTTTGGGTGCAGCATATGAACATCAAAAAGGGCTCCAGGAGAAGAAAAAGGAAAGCTTGCCATTTTTTTTTTTTTTTTTTTTACTTAGTGCAGAAAAATGCTAAACATGCCTTTAATGGTCGCTTTTCATAGAATTGTGATAGAATGCTGTATAGATTTTTTTCTCTATCGCTGCTGTAACAAATTAGTTAAAATGACAAGTTACATCACAGTTCTATAGGCTAGAACTCTGACTTGGGTTTCACTATGCTAAAATCGAGGCATCAGCAGATATGTGTTTTCTACTCTCCAGAGTCTACTCTGGGGAAGATGCCAAGCTCACTGTTAGCAGAATCCACTTCTTTGTATTGTGTTTGTAGAACTGAAGTCCCTAATTCAAGGCTGGCTGTTGTCTGAAGGCCATTCTCAGCTTCTGAAAATTAACCACGTTCCTTGACTTGGGGTCCCCCTTCTAGCATCTTCAGAGTGGATCGAGTTCTCAGCATGTCTCTGATTTTTGCCTCCTGCCCCGTTTCTTCTGCCACGAGTGGAAGAAAGTTCTCTGCTTTTAAGGACTTAGGTGAGTCGACTGGGCCCATATGAATAATAGATAATCTCCCGACCTTAAAGTATGTAAATTTAATTACATTTGTTTATTAAATAATACATACGTATGATTCCATATTATGAAATCCCTTCTGTCATGTAAGTGAACATATTTACAGGTTACAGAGATTAGATTATGGACATATTTGGGGAGCCATTATTTTGTCTACCACACAGTCTCTGTATGTTTATGATTTTTTCCTACCAAATGGAACATTATTTAAAGTAAGAGTGTACATATATTTGAACAGATATGTTGATATTGCATGGATGACAGTGACAACAGATACTCCAGTTCTTTCATTTTTTAAGTCCATGCAAACAGTCTTCATGTGTGAATGGAGCGAGGATGTTGAGAAGATAAGACCCATTAAATATTGGGTCAGTTCTCCCAGAAAGTTGGGATGAGTCTATTTTTGTTATTTTGTGAGTAGTTTTAATTTGTACTCAAATTTGTACTCAAATAAGCAAATAAAAGGATATTTAAACTTCCATATATAACAGGAAGGAAACAGAAGACATCTCAATTCTTTTGATTCAAGTATAACTTTTGAGATTTGTGTGTGTACACTAGTCACGATTTAAGTAAGAAGCTAACAGAAACTCAGAAAATAAAGAAATAAAGAGATTGGCTTCTTTGATGATGCAAAAGGAACACAGTTCAAGGAATACATCTTTGATGAGAAGGTCCTCGGGCCCGATATCTAGAACCCACAATATTTATTAGCGACAATAAAACTGCTCTCTTGGAGCTGAAGTTCGCATGGTTAAACCATCTGATCAGACCATAAACTACAAAGACTTTATGTACATTTACAGCAAGGCTCACGTAACAAGGAAACAGCAAATAAAAATAGAAGTATATATCCTGTAAATGATAAAATAGGCTAATTGCATGTGCCTAATCTCTTTTATGAGATGAAAAACTCAAGAAAAAAGATACTTTGTACAATTCAAAAAAGAGTATTTCGAAAGAGATATTAGGAAAATAAAATGCATGGTTCGTAGCTTTTAAAAGTGTGTTCACAGAGCACCTTGTTACTTTGGAGTTAAAAATTTTACACTTAATGAAACTATCCCTGTGAATTTAGACTTTTATTGTCATTAAGAGAAAATCTCTGGTTTTTACTTATGTTACATTCTATTGAACTATTTATATATTCAGTTTACATCATGTCATGTTAAAAAGTGAAGAATTTATTATGCATGATTCCATAAAAATATTTCTATAGGAATATGTATTTGAAGCAGATGAGAAAATAAAAGCATGGACTTACAGGATAACCTTGGTTAATACATATTTGTTGAGAAAATGCCTTTTTAATCAGAGCTTTCAAGTATATCAGCCTAGAATAATATAAACTTATTATCATATTTTATTTGTGGCTATAATACTGACCTTTAGAAAATGATGACTCATATCTCTACTATTCTTGAAACTTACTCATTAATTTGTCTTTCATTGCTATTTTCAAAACCCAGATACTTTTATGTAGTGATCACATGATTTTAATCTATTGGTAATTCAATTTAAAGAATCACTCTGGTCTCTTTCGAATCTTACTTCTTGCTATCCTTAAGTTTATTTTCTTTCCTAGCTTCCTGAATTAAATACTTAACTTAGTTTCAAGTCTTCTTGCATTAAAATAAGAACATTTAAAGCTATCGATTTTTCTCTTACTACAGAATTTGTCACATTCTCTATGGTTTAAACTGTAGTGTGATTAATTCCAGTGATTTCCTATAAAGTCAAAGATCAAAGTTTGGGTCACTGCTTTATTCCAAGAATTATATAAAAAGAGTTTCAAAATTTCCAAATGATTTTGCTTTATTCTTGCTGATTTATTTAAAAATCCATTGCTAGTTGCATTTTCTCTACAGGTTTTGTATAATTTGTGTTAATATTATTCCTTTCTATTTTATCATTTTGC
>NW_006436301.1:1540089-1553618 GCF_000325575.1 Pteropus alecto | reverse complement strand
TACCATTTGTATGTAGGAATGCTATTGATTTTTATATATTAACTTTGTGATCAACCAACATACTAAATTTTCTTTTTGTATCGAGTTTTTTTAGTTGATTTATGTTTTGGATTACCTAGCATATATTCCTGTCACCTGTACATGATGACACTTATTTTCTGTTCTGCTCTTTTTTTCTGTTTACATGCTATTGTATTTTCTTGCTTATTTGCTATTTGCATTGACTACTACCTTTAGAACGTTCAGAAAACATGACAGTTGGCATCACGGCCTCATTTCTGATTTTAATGAAAATGTTTCCAGCATTTCGCAATTGAGCATGTTAAGAAAGCGTCCATCTAGTCCTATATCAACAATGAGAAAAAATCTGAATCGATTTATTAATATGGTGAATCACATAAGTATTCTAATACTTTCCCAGTAACAAATAATCCCTACATTCTGAATAAATCTTGTTTAGCTGTGGTAAATTAATCTCTTAATACACCACTGGCTTCTCTTACTAACATTTTACTTAGGATTTATATATTAAAATCTTCTGGGATTTTCTTCTTGTCTGCTATCTTTGAGTTCAGCATTTTGTCAATTTCCTAAAAAAATCGGCAGTGCTCATTTTCTTTCTATGCTTTGAAACAGTTTAAGTAGTTATTGGGACTATTAGACCTTCAAATATTTGAAATAATTCACTGTGAAATCAGCTTGACCAGGGAATAATTTTAAGGGGAGGATTCTGCCTCAGACTTTATAAAATCCTTCTCCAATAGTTTGGGTCTATCTGAGAAAAAAAAGGGAAATTTTTAATGTATTGTGTTTATTTTATTATTTGCCAAATCTGAGGGCTTATATTCCATTGGAAGCAGTAGAAGGACAACAGTTGGAGTCAAACATATGCCAGTAAACTCCATCACTGAACTAACAATTCATTCATTTACCAAATATTTATTCAGTACCTACTCGACATTGTTATATGCTAGAGACAGAGTGATTAGATAGATGTGACCATTGTCCTCATAAAGCTTAGAGTCTAGTAGAGAAGACAGTCATTTAACGAATATCTATACAAACAATTATTAATCGCTAGAAATGTTGTGAATTAATGAAATAGGGTTGGTTATCTTGAGGAGAATCCTAGATTTGGGGAGCACCCTTGAGATTGGGGAACTGGGCTATTTCTTGGAGAGTCCGTGACATCAAATTGAGATTTATATAATAGTTGAGAGTTTGGAAAACAAAACAGGAAGAAAGAGTGCTCCAGTCAGATGGAATAGCATAGGGAGGTCCCGAGCTGGGAAACAGCTTGGTATTCTCAAGGAACTGAAAGGAGTCAGAAAGCTTCTCACGAACAAGGACAAGTAGAAGAACAGTGTCAGTCAGAGGAGGCTGGAGTTAGAGGCAAGGGGAAGACCTCACAGTTTTCCACCCCCCTCTCCCATAAACTAGGTAGGGTTCTTGTTGCTTGCTTCTAGCCGTCTTCTCTGACCTTTGGTAGGCAGTCGAGAGGTCCAAAGAAGTCCACTCTAGGGAAGTGATGCTTAAGCTGCGCACTCAAAGTGAATACGATGTGCAATTTCTCTGTTTCTTTAGAAGCTCTTTCAGTTAGTTGGAATAGTGTTTGTGTGCTCTAATTCATATGACTGCTCATGTTAGGAACCCATTAGGGTGGCATCGAATACTCCAGGTCAAGAAAATGCTAAGAGGTAGAGGTGGATACTCACTCTCGGTGCTCGCACTAATGCACTGATAGATTGAATTTGGATCCCGTGGATGACCCATCATCCTGCCCTCTGCTGTAGGCCCTGCTGCTCGGAGGCTGAGGCTTCAGGGCTCTGCCTAGTATTGCATTCGCTTATTTTCTAGGCACACTCGACATTCAAAGACTTACAAGCTGCCTTGCACTTCTCTCAATCTTTTATGTTCTATACTACATTTTGAAAAAAATAATCCATGTTACCTACTTATGGATAATACCTTTCTCTAGTTTATATTCCTGATTTTTTTCTTAATTTCATATTCCCTTTTCAGTTTAATAGGGATTTGGGAGGGGACTCAGGCATATTTATTTGGTTGGTTATTTTGAACTAAAAGTTTGAAGAGCATCAAATTTGAAAAGATATAAAAGAGAAAAAAATATAATGCTGCTCTTGATTCTCAGTTAAATAGAAGAAAGCAAATACTCTCAGAAGCAAGAGTTAGAAGTGGAGATGAGACAACAGATTAAGATGCACAGGATATTGGATGAGATAAGTAATAAACAGATAAATTGCAAATGTCATAAAATAATTTTAAATTGTATAAGATTTAGTATTAACCACAATTATCACTGTAAGAATTTGAATCACTCATGTGGAAATAAGCCCGAGAAGCCAAAAATGCAGAGGGTTATTACAGAGAAAAGAATATGACAAAAAACAAAACAGAAACAGAGGCGTGGATAGAGAGAATGAACTGATTGCTGCCAGATGGGAGGGGGGTTGGAGGGCTGGGTGAAATTCGGGAAGGGATTAAGAAGTACAAATTAGTGGTTACAAAATAGTCACGGGGATGTGAAGTACGGCACAGGGAACATAGTTAACAATATTGTAACAACTATGTATGGTGCCAGGTGGGTACTCCAGTAATGGGGGGGGGATCGCTTTGTAAATTACATAAATGTCTAACCAGTATGCTGTACACCTGAAACTAATATAAAATTATATTGAAAGTCAAGTCTAATTGAAAAATAAAATTAAAAACTAAACTGAAAAAAAAAAGGAATATGACAAGAGGAAAGATCATGGAAGTAGGTGAAGATAGAGAAAGGAGAGTCAACAAATGGATAATTTGTGTTCCTGCAGAAAAGACCGGGATATAATTTATGGAATCAATTTACATTATTTTTATAATAAAAAAAAGTCATACAAGTATTTAAAGCAATGCGATAAACATGTGGAGGCAGAGAGAGGGAGAGCAGAAAGCGGGGAGGGAGAGAGGAATAAAGAAGATAGAGAAACTAGATCTCTAGTGAGATTCTTAGTATTAATACTCTATTAAAGCAAACCTTAAATTCTCAGGTTGTCAAATTAAGCTCAGTAGTCGCAGTTTTCCCCAACTGTCATATAATTTTATTTATTTATATTTTTTATTAAATTTATCAGGGTGACATTGGTTAATAAAAATTATACAGGTTTCAAATGTACAATTGCCATATTGTTAAAATGGAGTTTATTGTACAGTGTTTGTTTCACTGGAAAATTAAAGAAAGTATAATATGTAGAATAAAATTTTTCTATAGTTCTAATTTCTGTCCACTTTTTCTTTATATACACATCTGTAACTAAGTCAAGATCAACCAGCAAAGACAATTTTGTATTCCGATTTTCAACTTCATTTTGCCATGTCATCAAAATTCTTTACAACGGCTGCTGAATTTTCCATTGCTTTAATAGGAAAACTGTTAACATTAGTTCCCTTAAAAATGAGCACCTACCTTAAGGCAGCAGGTTTTTTTCAGTCTAAGTAGAGGAGTTTCCCACTGAAAAGTGTAATGGGAACTTACGTAGATAAGACTAATGATTAGAGGAAAAGAAAATCCCATAGGCACAAATCAATGCCTGTAGGGGACAGTATGATGTACTTCAATGATAAATGGTTAATGCATATCAGAGAGAATGGTTGTGTAACATTATTTCATCAATTTAAGTAATTTGAATTATTATTCATTCAAATTGATGGTTTACATCTAAAATCGTATCATGGACAGTAGTACAAAATGGTCACTTTTGAGCGTAGAACAGTTAATACACAGAGCTGAGATGGAAGAGTTCTGTATACGTGACCTAAAACAGGAAGCGTGTTTAACTTCCAATAAAATAGTTTTAAATCAAAAGCCAACATTTCATACCTAATAAACCAAAGGAAACTCAGAAGTGCATGTGATCATTTTAAAGATTTCCTTTGAAATCCAGATGTAACACTTTAATGGTTATATTCAAAATAATTTAAACCTGACAACTTTTAATTTATCATTTTCTTCTCAAAACGGCATTGTAATTTAACGAGAGAGCTAATGTTGCATCTTGTCATATGCACTGTATTTAGCAAATAAAACTAAGAGTCATCAACACATGTGGTTAGAGTCCCACCACTGTGGTTTACTATTCTATGATGTATGGAGAAAATGTGAGTTTTCTGAGAAGATAGCGTAGTATGTATAGTCTTTGCAAGCACACATACCTACCTATATTCTAATCCAACCTATCAACTAGTTAGGAGACATTGGAAAAATTCGTTAACCTCTATGAATCACATTTTCATCATCAGCAAAATAGAGATATTAACCTACCTCACGAGGGCAATTGGGTGCATTACATAATAAATCGTTACTGGTACTATACCTTTGACACAGTAGATGTGCAGTGACTACTAATTTTGGCCTCAGTTTCCTAATCAATTTCCTACTCTGCAATTAGTCAAGATGAAAGGAATGAATGAAAATATTTACAATAACTAAAAACACGCCATTCTAATGTATTTTAATATCATTGCTATAGAAGAGCACACGCATTGTGTGCGCACATATGCACACACAAAATCAACCTGTATGGAGAAGCACACTTTGTCGCTGAATACACAACTTTGAATGTGCACATGAACGCAAAAAAGGCAACTGAAATGCATTCACCACGCCATTATCGGTTATCCTCGCCTGTTACATCCATTGCATAGCTATCTTCATGATGAATAGCCATGTTAATGTAAATTATAGAGTGAAAGCAGCAAGAAGACAGTTGGATATAGCCCTTCATTTGGTTCCCACTCTGTTTCCTAGATGCCTACTCCTTGGAATTTCTAATGTAATATGACTTGTTGTCATCACATAGTCTTTCACATAGGAGGAAAGGAAAAACTAAAGAATGGCAAGCAACAATTGAGACTATATAAGTGAAAATAAGGGATTTTTTCCTCTATCAAGTGGAAAACTTTAAAAGAAATATTGCCGAAGTGAGACACCCAGCGGCTCAGGGTCGTGGTGGTGGCACCTCGGGCCGGTCCCGTGCCCTCATCTGCATGGCCTGGCCCTCTGTTGGGTGCAACACCTCCGTGTGGCCTTTTAGCTCTCCTGCCCCTCCAGCCAGGAGGCCCCCTACCAGAAAGAGCTGACCCCGCAGTACTGTGCACGAGTGGAAGGCATGAGCCAGAAGTGTGTCCCGGGCCAGCAGCCTCCAGGTCCACCGCTAGCCCTCCACTCTGCCCCGGGGCTCCGATGCCAGGGCCCCGGATACAGGGGGGTGGGCTGTGGGCCAGGCGGGGTGCCCTACACTGGTGGGGGTGCTTCCTGACGCTGCCCCTGGAACCCCACTGTATCTGCCTGGAGCCCTGGCTTCTCTACCTCTGAAATAGTTTTCTCTTAACCTATGGGAAAACATTGGAATTATTATTATGACTGTGGTTATTAATATATTTTTAAAACTAAGGTCCTACCCAATGTGCATAATCACTAATTCACTAAAACTTTCAGAAATATAGCAGTACATTGACACTCCTTACCTCCTCTCCTCCAACTCAGGTAAGATATCAAAATTAGAAACTTCCATTAATATAAAGAAAACATGCATCATTCACAATAGATGTTTTAACATGTAATTAGGAGAGTCCAGAATTATATACCACATTACGTTAACACTGAAAAAAAAAAAAAAAGATGAAAGCTGAAATTCAACAAAATCTTTTAGCTAGGGAGTTAAAAAAAAAAATAGTGGCCTGAAGGTAGATAATGTATTTACACTTCTATATTGTTATTAAATCATGCAATAATTATAAAATCAAAGCAAATCATTGAGTCATTGTTTAAACATCCAGCCTTGTTTAAAAATGCTGATATCTGCGTTAATCACAGCAGCCACAAACTGTCATCGCAAATGTCCATCCACTGGTGAATGGATTAAATAGCTTCTGCTATGTCCATAGAATGGAAAACTCCTTGGCAGAAAAAAAGGCTAATATGAATGAACCTCAAAATCTTCATGCTGAGTGAAAGAAGCCAAACTTGATTCCACTTACATAAACTCCTGGAAAAAAAAACTACTGTCTGAAAGCAGATCAGGTGTTGCCTGGCGAAGCGGAGGGGAGAAGTTGGAAGGGAAGGATTATAAAGTGGCACAAGACTGGTGGTGAAGTATATATTCATTACCTTGATTGTGGTTATTGTTACGTGTGTGAGTGTGCATGTATGTGTATATGTCAAAATCTATCATATTATGTACTCTAAATATAAGCAGTTTATTTTAGGCCAATTATACTTAATAAAACTATAAAATGAATAATCAATAGACTTAATTACATAGAAAAATTAACAAAATTTCAATTACAAGGCAATAACCTTAGTGAAATTATTTTTTCTGACCCCCACTATCCAGTCTTTAGAAGGGGGGAAATAATAGTGCATCTCCACAATACCATCAGGTGTACAAAAGAGATAAAGCATGTAAAAAGCTGAGCCCTGTGTCAGTTACATAATCCATATTCAATAAATGCTAGCTATTATTAATTTTAATATGGCAAACACACAGAGGGATCTGAAAAACAAAGTGCTAAGCTAAAACTGATTCTATAGCTACACTAGAGTGATATATGCCTTTCTCAGTTACCAAGAAGTTTGGATATTAATGACCAGGCTAGAACAGAACACGAGGGCTTGTATACATACAAAGTGAGTAACAGACCTGAGATCTCTGCCTTAAGTCCAGAAACTCTAAGTCCTACACCCGATTAAAAGGTCCACCTGCAGGCAAAAATAGTGAAAAGGAAACTTTTCTATTCTTTATGGTCATCCAAAGATTGGGAAAGTCCAAGTTAACAATTAGCTTAAATGAATCAAGGCTAGTTTTTGTTTTGACTCTAGGGTAATTAGTAGCAGCAAATGCAAAATCTCCATGAATACAAATATCCTCCAATCAGCACTCTTGGGATTTCTACAACTCTCTTGCTAAACATAAGCTCACAACTTATATTTTAAAAAGATTAATGCTGGCTAAGTGGAGGGCCAGAGGATGGAGGGAGCAATTGAGGGGATTGTTTTATGAACCTTATAGATGTCTAACCAATGTACTGTATACTTGAAACTAATTTAAATAAATAAATTTATTTAAAAAGAGATATGACAGAATAGAACTTAAATGTTCAACAGGGAGAGGGGGACGGATGGACGTATGCTTTAAATATCTTATAATTTTATATGTCTATTATATCTCAGTAAAGGTGAAATTTTTTTAAAAAAATTAAATGAGATAATACATGGGAAAATACATGTATAATCAAGCTACCTTGAGCAAGAATCAGAAAACAAATAGCCGAGTTAGTATGTTTAAATTGCTTGAAGAAATTAAAAAGGAATAAAACACAGGAAGGGAAGATATATATCTTTGAAAATTAAAATCTCAAGTCTTCATGGACTAGGCAACTGAATAAACAAATTAAAGATGGGTGAAGGCAGATTAGAAATTACAAAGAATGTCACTCATTTTCATGAGCATAAAAACATGCTATAATATCTTCTATATTAAAAACAACAACAACAAAACTCCCAGTGGTCTTGCTGCTTCTGCCCTTGTTCCACTACGGTCTTTCAAGGATAATCCTGCTCAAAAGTAAGCCAGATCACATCGGTCTCCTACTTAACACCCTCCAATGCTGTCTCATTTTAATCAGAGAGTGAAAAGCCCTACCTACTGGTCCTGGCTCTTCGCTACCCCTTTGACCTCATCTCATACCATTTCCCCCTTTCCTGGTACTCTCCAGCTCCAATGATATCTTTGCTATCTAGTCTTAAACATGTCAAACATATTCTCAACTCACCTCAGTGTTTTCACTCACAATGCCCTCTGCCTGAAATGTTCTTCCCATGGATATTCACTCGGTTTCATCCTTCATTTACTACAGGCCTCTAATAAATATTCATTAAAGAAAGGCCTTCTCTGACCAATCTACATAACACAGTACACATACATACAGTCTTTCATGTTACTTACATACTGCTTTAATTTGTTTTATAACGTTTTTCACTTTCTGTCAATTATATATTTAATTTTACTTTTCATTGTGAAATATAATGAAATACTACGAATGCTCATCAAGTAATTAAAAGCATATGGTATCAGCATTAATGTAATCACCACCAAATCAAGACATAACCCCTGATGGTATTGCAGAAGACTCCATCTATCCTTTACAGGTCATTAACCTGTCCATCCTCCCAAAGGTAAAAACGACACCAATGTTTATAAAAACCTATTTCTTGCTTTTATTTAGTTTTTCCCCATGAATGTCTTTAAATAACAGTTTAGTTTTGCCAGTTTGATCTTATAAAAACCCAAATATACTCTATGTATGTGTTCATTTGTATCTGGCTTTACTCTTTCAACATTACTTTTAAAAATTATCCAAATTATTGCACATAACTGTCATTCATTTGCATTGCTGCATATAATGTCATTGAATATATACACTAAAGTTTATTGATTCAGCTATACTTTATGAGCATTTGCATTATATGTCCAGTCTGTAGCTATAATAAATGATGCATCTATACACGTTCCCTATGCGTGTACCTGATACATATATATATATATATGCCCACATTTCTCATGAAAATCCTTCACTATATATTTTCACGAACACTAGAGATTGTCTGGTATCTATTGAGAGTAGAGATTTGAAACAACAGTTAAGAAGGTTAATCTAAAGAATATATAAAAGCTGTGTCCCAAATATATTAGAGAACACATATAGAGTATGTATAACAAGTGACCATAAAATTCGTCAATAAGCCATGAGTTAAGTCCCAATAAATTTCAAAGGGCCATTATACCGATCATGTTCTTTTACCACAATGCAACTAAGTTCATAGACCATGGGGGAAAAGATCAATAAAAAAGACTCGAGAAATTAGAGAATTATAATATACTCCTAAATATCTCATGACTCAAAGAAGAAATAATAATGGAAATTGGAAAATCTTTAGATCTGAATGAAAATATGGCATATTAAATGAAAACATTACTTTTCAAAACTTGTGGAATTAGCTAAAGCAAATATCCAGAGAGAAAACATCACCTTAAGTAATTATGTGAGAGAATAAATGCTGAAAATTCATGAGCCATTATCTAACGTAAGAGTTATGTACAGTATCAATCAAATCAACCCAAACAGAGTGGAAGAAAGCAAAGACAAGGGTAGAAATAATGAAATAGAAAATTATGATAAAATAACATCAACAAAGTCAACAGCTGCTTCTTAGGAAAGACTAATGAAATAGATCTCTGTCACTAAGAACAAGAAAATATATCGAAAGTGTAAAGGACGCATAACTACAAATAAAGCAGTTATTGAAAAAAATGATGAGCAGAGGTTATGATTAACTCTAGGCCTATAACTTCCAAAACTTGTACAAATGAGCAGTTTCCTTGAAAAAAAACTTATCAACACTGACAAAAATAACAGAAACCCAAAAACGCCTATAAGTAAGCATTAAAAAGGTGACTAGTCTTTAAAAATTATATGCCCCAATTATCCATCCATCCCTCTCTCTCTCCCCCTCACACTCCCCCTCTCTAACACACACACACACACACACTCAGGTAGTTATACAGGAGGTATAATCTACAGATATTCTAAGAACATATTAACATATATAACTTTTACAGAGAATCAAAATAGAAGGAACAATTTAATCAGGATAGCATAAACTTAATACTAAAACATGATAAGGCCATCAAAAGAAGAATCACAAATCAGTCTGATATAGTGATATTCGTTTATTTTTGCTTTTACTTTCCTTGTCTTTGAGGTCAAATTCATAAAATCTTCTCTAAGTCCAAGGTCCATGAGTTTAGTACCTATGTTTTCTTGTATTCGCCAATAACTTTTAATAAAAAAAGACTTGTTAAAAAAATCACAAATCTACCTCTCAAAAGATGAAGCAAAATCCCTAAATAAAAAATTATATACACACATATAGCAAATTTAAAAAATATATATTTTATATATATAAAATATATTAAAGTATATAAAATATAAAAATATGTAAATATATGTGTGTGTGTATATATATATATGTTGGTTTTATCCTAAGAGACCCTAATACTACAAGGATAGTATTAATATTAGAAAATAAGTTAATGTCATATCCTACATTAACAGATAAAAGGAGAAAAGCCAAATAATCAGACCAACTTAAAAAAGCTAGGGTTCTTACTTCATACCAAGTGCTTTACTGTCTGGATCCATAACTTGGCTTCATCATTAATATTAAATTTGAGCTAATTATGAAAGGGAGCAATTTAGTAATATAAAAATAATAGTTTATGAATTAGTGAATTGAAAATTTTACAAACACTACTCACCTTCATCTCATTTATAAAAATAATGGGTTTGTCTTGTGAGGTACAAAAGCCTACACTGATATAAAATGCAGGATTTTCTTGCTGACTAATAATATTCTTTGTAGAACATCAAATTCCTAGTGATAAAAATGTTATTTTTTTTCATTCTTGGGCTGAAAGGGAGTTTATAGAAGAAAGGAAACATCTTTAAAAATATAAACATATGTCTCCAAGCAAAATACACTTGATAAAGATAACACATTGTGGGAACAACTGATTAATGCATATTTCTCAGAAAACACAGAGCAGTTTACAAAGAACCAGCACTTTTTAGTTTCCATCAACCATTCTCTCCCTTCTTGCTCAGGAATTTGGGTTTCTACTTTATATAAAATTGTATTAAACAGAGTAATCTTAGCAGATAATATAAATAAAAGGTATCTAATTCTGAATGCTGGAAAAATGGGTTTTGTTCTTTGAACTAGAATTACAGATTCTTTGTTCAAATGAGAAAAAAAAAGTAATTTATTTTTTTAGCCAAATTTATAGTAGATAAAATCACCTTTAAACCCAAGGCTCTGCTTCACGGGGGTGTTGAAGTTTCATCTAAACGATGTTCCATGCTGGTTTTGTCAAAATGGTCACTTGCCTTGAAAGCATTTTTAAATTTCAGTTTTGTATATAGCCTGGGAGTAGGCAGACTGTCGTATATTTTCCTGAGATTGGGAGTGAATGTTAGAATTAGACAAGAAGGTTAGAAGGATCAACTGCTTTCTCATATAAGATTTGATTTTCTTTAACTTGAGCCAATTTCAACAAACCAGAACGTGTATATACTCCTGATGTCAGAAGACAAGGCTAATTTTTGTGATCAAAGCCTTCCACGTGACTATAGTGAGAAGGCACGTGCTTTGGGGCTCACTGGAAAATGGAATTCTCTTCTACAATAAAATATTAGAGACTAATTTTTAAGTTATAATTTCTTTATGTCACAAATCAAAACCATGGATAAAAGCAATGTCTCCAGTGACTTGAAAAAAAGTTAAACATTACTATCTTACATATAATTGACACTTAACAGCTGAAAAATATTTTCCTTCCTATGTAATACTCATTTTCCCTATGGAGAAAACTGAAGCTGAGTAACATACTATTAGCAATGCTGACATAACATTTATTTAGCGAGTCTTTACTCTGTGCCAGGCAAGCATCCATAAATGGCAGCACAGCAGTAGCTGCTAGGCTGGCTTGCCACAATTCCATCCATTTGACTAGCAAGGAGACGACAAGCAGAGAAGGACTTACTTTACTAATCACATAGAGAACAAAAGCAAAATCAGCGTGGTATCACCTGCATATGTCCCTGGACCCTTAAGATGACACTGATTCAGAGGGGCTAGATGACAGATAACACGAGTAGTTCACTCTCCAGCCAAACAATTTTGTAGATCCACACAGAAACTTGGAGCTGTATCCTAAAAGGCGGGGCAAAATGAAAAGTCTTGTGCCTCAGTGGAACCGGTAAGATAGATGATGAACTACCTTATGGAAGCCTTCCAGAAGATAGGGAACCTCCTACAGGATGGGGAGGAGGATGAGAAATGGACTCGTGACCGTCTTCACAAGAGTTCCATCTTGCTATATTTCTAGAAGGATCGCAGAGTGTTCTGCCAAGATTCAGGATGGATTGTGGTTGAGCCTCGCCTCCATGGCCTATGTGGATACATGCAAAGTCACCAGGGTGCTATGATGGAGCAATTCCTCTACACATACGTTACATAAATTAATCGTCAAAAAGAGATTATTATTTCTAGTTTACCAAGAGAGGCTCAGAAGCTGAAAATGGTTAAATACTTATATGTCCAAGGGCACAGTTTATGACTTTGGGCTTTGAGGGTCTAAGTAACAAAATAGCCAATTTAAAGAGGCTTAAACAATGGAAGCATTAATTTTCTCACCAAGAGTTCGGAGAGTTGGTGATTCCAGAGTCAGCCTGGCAGCTCAATTACGTCATTAAGAACTCATATTCTTTCCATAATTCTACTCTGTCCCCTATAGTGTGTGATCTTTTTGTCCTCTAGCTTGTTGTTTCATGGTCACCAGATAGCTGCTGCAGTTCCAAGTATCACATCATCACAGGTCAGTGATCAAATGAGGAAGGCAGAAATAACAGAGGGAAGGAGGGGAGGTGCTGCCCTAACAAAGTCACACAGAACTAGTCAGTATTGGAATTAAAACTAGAGGAAGAACTCATATTTTTGTGATTTAAGTCCACCATTCCCAAATATGACACTTGTTTCCTACTTGCCTATTTGCAAGAGAAAAGTCTGATTTCACCTATCAGTGGTACCCACTAAATGGATAGAACAGATTTTATTATCAACACACCTTATCTAGTAGTTTAATCTGTTAGGCTTGTCTTGTGTAAGTTTGAAGAGAGCAAAATAGAGGCAACTATATCCTCATGCCAAACTGAAAGTTTCGGGTGTGTTCAGTAAGTGATCAAGACCACGCTTTCTTTTGTCAGCAGGCATAGACACATGACTCCTTTTGACAAGTGGAATGTGATTAAATATGGTGTGTTTACTTCTGGACAGAGAACCCTTTAAGAATGGGTTAGCAAACTTTTTTTTTCTGTAAAAGGCCAGATAGTCATTATTTTAGGCTTTCTGGGCCATATCCAATCTGTAACAGATACTCAACTCTGCCCTTGTGGTGTGAAAGCAATTCTAGACATAGATGAATGAGTGTAGCTGTGTCCTAATAGAACAGATGGTGGGCTAGATTTGGCGAACAGGCCGTAGGGGCCAACCATTGCTTAAAGAGATCACGAATGAATCATCATGTTCCTTTCCTGCTGGCCAGGATGAGAAGCAATGTTCCAAGTGGTGAAGAGTCCGTCAGCCCTGATTTCTCATGGAGGATAACGTGGAGCTGAACACCTGGTAAAGATGGATGTGTTGCAGGGGTAAGAAATAAACTTTCTTTAGCTCTCTGAGATCCTGTAGTGCTGTGTTTCCACAGCATGATCTAGCCCACCTTGACTAATACGACATATTTATTCCTTATTTAATTGCATTATATTCTTTCAGTAATAAAGAGAAAATAATAAAAATGAAATATTTAAAAGTAGGAGAAATAGGAAAGCTTAAGTTGCCAACATCCAACACT
>NW_006436301.1:1496004-1540069 GCF_000325575.1 Pteropus alecto | reverse complement strand
GCCTGACCCAGTTTCTCAATTTTATTGGCGGATTCCTTTTTGACTCTATGATTCACTTTTACAATCCCATTTAATATTTAAAACATTCTGGGTAGGCACTCAAATATCTCTGACCACAGAGCCCATCTGTAAGAGAAAGGAGAGTATTGAAGAGACAAACTATGAAATCAGATTACTGAGAAAGCAGAAAGGGGCAGTGACCAAAGCACAGGTGAGACATTACCCTGGAATTGGAGGAGCAACCCAACTATGACCACGGAAAAAGCTGTCAAACCCAGCAATAAGCACAGTCGATGTTAGAAACTTTACCAACCATATTAGCATATTTTATTCATAACATTCTCTGCTTTGTATAATCCTCACAATAACTTTGCAAATTGAGTCGTATCCCCTTAAGTGTCCTTACAGGTGAGGACATTGTATCTCAGAGAGGCTAAATAACTTACCTAAGGTCACATGACCAGAAAATGGTGAGTAAAGATTCAAACGTGAGGATTGTTTGCTCCCCCCCATGGTTAATCATAATTTTAATTAACTTTTCCTTGTTTAAATTACAGTTGATGTTCGATATTATTTCATATTAGTTTCAGCTGTACAGCATAGTGGTTAGACATTTACATAATGTAAAATGTATCCCCTGAACAGTCTAGCACCTGGCACTATACATAGTTATTACATTATTGACTATATTCCCTATGATGGACTCCACATCGCTGTAACTATTTTGTAACTACCAATTTGTACTTCTTAATCCCTTCGCCCTTTTCACCCGGCCCCCCAACCCCCCTTGCATCAGGCAACAGTCAGTTTGCTCTCTGTATCTGTAAGGTTTTTTTCTTTTGTTTGTTCATTTATTTTGTTCTGTAGATTCCATATATAACTGAGATCATATGGTATTTGTCTTTCTCCGTGTGACTTATTTCATTGAGCATAATGCCCCCTAGGTCACAAATGGTTAAGATTTCATTCTTTTTTACGGTCAAGTAATAGTCCATCGAATATATATTCCACATCTTCTTTATCTAATCGTCTATCAATGGACACTTAGTTTGCTTCCATGTGTTGGTGATTGTACATAATGCTGAAATGAACATAGGAGTGCATATAATTAACTTTTCAAATTAGTGTTTTGAATTTCTTTGGATAAATACCCAGAAGTGAGATTGCCAGGTCATAAGGTCGTTCTCTTTTGAATCTTTTGAGGAACCTCCTCCATATTGTTTTCCATAGTGGCTATACTGGTTTGCAATCCCAGTAACAGGGCACGAGGGTTCCCTTTTCCCCACATCCTCACCAACACATGTTGTTTGCTGATTTACTGATGATGGTCCTTCTGACAGGGGTGAGGTGATACCTCATTGTGCAAACCTGAGGATTCCTGATTCCAAAATGTGGGTCATAAAATTGCTCAGCTGTAAGCTTCTTGAGGACAAGAACAGTGTTTTATTCCATACTCTAACAGTGGTTCTCAATTAGGGGTTGATTTTGTGCCTCAGGGGATATTCAGCAATGAGTAGAGACAGTTTTGGTTGTCAACGATTGTGTGTGTATGTGTGAGGGTCACTACTGGCATCTATGGGGGAGAGATCATGAATGCTGCTATATATCTTACAGTGCACAGGACAGTTCCCCGATGGGGGGGAAAAAAAATCTCAGCCCCAAATGTCTGTGGTGTGGAGACCGAGAAACCCTGCTCTATACCTTATCTGCCTCAGCATAAATCCTTATAACAGCAGCAGGTGCCAATTGATTGTTTATTGAAAAGAGTGGCTTGTTTCGCGGAATTTTTTTAAATTAAGTTTATTGAGGTTAACATTGGTTAGTACAATTATATAATTTTCAGGTATACATTATAATTTGACATCTGTATATTCTATTGTGTTTACCACCCAAAGTCTAGTTTCCTTCAGCTACCATATATTCAATCCCCTTACCCACTTCACCCTCCCTCTACCCCCCTACTATATTTGACCCCCTTAACCCCATCTACCTCCCCCCTCCTCCCCCATCCCCTACCCTCTGGTGACCACTAGTCTATAGTCCATGTCCATGAGTCTCTGTTTGTTTGTCCTCATAGAATAATTTTTATTTCATGAAAAGTGGAGAAAAGTCTTTCTACACTGGATTTACCAAAACGATAATCTTCGGATACCACTTGGTAGCACCACTGTTGGATAACATCCCATTTTTCTGATAATACATAAACAAACAAAACAGCTTGATCTGGCTTCCATAAATCAAGGTAGGGGCGTATGTTTTATTTATCATTCCTTGCCAATGCTCTCTAGGCACTTTAGTATTCAAACTATTAAGCATTTTAAGACAATTAAAACATTAAAATGCAGCAACAAACAAATATTTTTTAACTTAATTTTAAATGTTCTAGCAAACTGAGTGTTCTGAATACCAATAGCTTGCTGATGCTGCAGCAAATTCCCGTAAATGCAGTATGCTCTGGCCCTTGCTGAACAGGATTATAATTAGCAAACACTGGGGAATCAGTTCATTTTCACCTCAGTAAATACTCATGAACTTACAGAGATCAAAAGTGAAAATGCTGAAGTAGCTGTGATAATAATAAGGACTCCATAGGCAACGGGACAACCTTTACCAAAAGGTAATATAAATAGGTGTGTTGAAAATTCTGAAACGCTAAGATCTTACTACTTTCAGGCTCTCCTTCCCCATTCCTTCTACCATATCCACCTCTATCTCTCTCATATCCACCTATCATAGTGTGGCTTGATGAATGGGATTGTCCTAAACTTCAAAATGTCACTTATTTGGGCAAAAGTTCTGCCTATGCAATAAAATACAAACTCGTTAGACTGGAATTCAAGGCCGTTAATAACCTGGCCTCTTCCTATTTTCCCTAGCCCACTTTTTGCTTTAGCCATTCTCCATGTACACACCATGCCTCATTTCCTGACTATTTCCTTTACCTAGCATACTTCTCAACCAAGTTTCTCTCCATGGGAAGTACCCGCCCACCACCCCACATCCTGGCACTCTTAATCTTGATGAATCCATAAGAACAAAGTGCTATACTATTTGTCCTTTAAATGGTGACCTTAACAAACTGACACACAGGAGGCACTCAGGAACTGAATTTTTATTTTTTTGGCAACATTGTCACCTAGAGTACAGTTCTTTTTTTTTTAATTTTTATTTTTCAATTAGAGTTGACATTCAATATTATTTTATATTAGTTTCAAGAGTACAGCATAGTGGTTAGACATTTATATAATTTACAAAGTGATCCCCTGGTAGCCTGTAACTAAACGTAGTTATTACAGTATTATTATTTTCCTTATGCTGTACTTCACATCCCCATGACTATTTTATAACTACCAAGTTGTACTTCTTAATCCTTTCACATTTTTCACCCCGACTCCCAACCCCCCTCCCATCTGGCAATCACCAGTTTGTTCTCTGTATCTATGAGTCTCTTTCTGTTTTGTTTGTGTATTTTCTTATTTAGATTCCACATACAACTGAGATAAAATGGCATTTGTCATTTCTCTGTCTGACTTATTTCACTTAGCATAATATCCTCTAGGTCCATCCTTGTTGTCACAGATTAAGATTTCATAATCATCAGAGAAATGCAAATTAAAACCATAATGAGATATCACCTCACACCTGTCAGAATGGCCATCATCAACAAATGAACAAACACATGTTGGTGAAAATGTGGAGAAAAGGGAAACCTCATGCACTGTTGGTGGGATTGCAAATTGGTGCAGCCACTATGAAAACAGTCTGGAGGTTCCTCAAAAATTCCAAAATAGAACTACCTTATGACCCAGCAATCCCACTTCTGGGATTTTGGATTTATCCAAAGAAATCCAAAACACTAATTTGAAAAGACATATGCAACCCTATGTTCACTGCAGCACTATTTACAATAGCCCAGATATGGAAGCAACCTAAATGCCCATCAATAGATGAATGGATAAAGAAGAGGGGGTACATATATACAATGGATTATTACTCAGCCATAAAAAAAGAATGAATTTTTTAAATTTGTAAATTAATTAAGTAATGAAATATAGAAAAGAACAGAACCATTCATGGATAAATATTGTAACGGTATTTCTGGAGCCAAGGATTATGATGTAATCAATTCTGTGCATTTGAGGTCCATAGGATAAAGGTAAAAAGAAGAAAGACATTGACCACACTATTTTAGCTATTGGAATAAATTGAAAACTGTATTTAGGGAAAAATAGAATGAAACAAATGTTTTTGAGATGCAATTCTCTTCATAAAGAGGCAGTGGACTGGGTGCTACTGAATTATAGGATATGGGATAAACTTTAAAGGCACTGGAAGAAAAACAGACCTTAAATTTAGAATGTGATTAGAGAGGAATTGTATATATGTATGTGTCTTTTTAAGTTAAACATTTTGTTAAGCATCAAGTGCTCTTTCAGCAAAAAGTGGGTAAAATCGATAGTAGGAAGTATTTTAAGCATTTCCCCCTAAACATAACAATTCCTTCCAGGACAAAAGTAAAGAAGCTAGGAAAAGGTAGTACATTTAACTCGAATATATTTTATCAAATAAAAACAAAAACAAAATATTAAAATGATAAAAACAGGGTTACAATAGAAAATAATACCGAAATGAACTGATTCATTACTATGATACCACACACTGACAAAGCTTCTTCGTTAATCAAACCTTAGTCAAGCTCCCGAACCTCCTGCTAGGCCCACCTGTGCAATTCCTTACACAATCCAGTTTTACCAACCATCCCGCTAGGTCAGTTTAACCAGCCACCCTAGATATAGGATCATTCTTGTCTTTGGCAAAAAAAATCCTGTTAGGTCAGTTTAGCCTGAATTCCCCTTAAGTCTGCTTTCCTCTTGGCAATTTTCCATTTACTGACTCTCTACTCTGCCCCTTGGCTATAATTTCCCAGTTGCACACACCATATTCAGATTTGAACTCAATCTCTACCTTATTGTAAAATCCCATTGCAGTGGTCCTTATACCTAGCATGAGGGTCCCGAATACAGTCTGCCTTACCATCTTTAACAAGTGTCACTGGATATTTTTCTTTAACAACATTTCATGGCAAACAGTGATATCACCAACACTTTATAAGAATATTAACAGGCCCTTTTGTAATTGTGTCAGCCAAGAAATAAGCATACAGTTGAAGTGAATTTCAGCATTTTAACGTTATCTCCACTTTCAAGGAAGAAACCTAAAATCAATCCAAAGAAATATCTGAAGCTGGAATTTTCCATGCTACTCTTTCTAGTGATTTAATGTATTCCAAGCAAAGTTTTAAAATGGAACTTTAAAAACTGGGTTTGACAGTAAACCATAAAAGGCACAGGCATTTTTGAAGACAATTTTTTCAGTTCTTTTTTGTTTCAATTTTGTATCATTCTCCTCTGCAAAATGTGTAGAATTCAGATACTGATACCCCAGCCTTCTAATTCACTGGACATTAAAATTGTTATTGTTTTTAAAGTGGAAACACTTCTTACCTTGAAAGAAGGGCATTTACTGAAATAGTGCTGACACAGTCAACACAGCTAAATGCAAATTTTTAAAATGTCATTAACCATCCACATATTTCTGTACCTGACACAATGTACCCGACACAAATTTTTAAAATGTCATTAACCATCCACATATTTCTGTACCTAACACTAAAGAGAAAACAGCAACCTTTGTACCTGCTGATTATTTCCCAGATATTAATACCCAACTTTTACTGTTACATGATCATTTATAGAAATGTTATGTTTCCAAACAGACAGAATTTTTTACTCAAATATTAGCGTTCTTTGTGTGTGAGCATGTTTTTGAGTTTTCAAAGTGTTTGTACACAGTTAACTCTTTAACTATGTTTAAAGAAGCTCTTTAACTTATTTGAAAACTGCATACAGTTTTTCCTTTAAAGTATAACTGTTATCTACATGGACAGAATAGCTGCACAGCTTCTGTGACACATACCTGATTCAAACCTCTTAGCATAATCAGTTTATATATAGATGTGGCTCAATTATTTTGTGAGATTTGAAAGTTTCATTAGTCTGATATTGCACAAAAAGGCAAAAATTGTTTTTAAAGCTTTATATTAAAGAGGGAGCATCACAGAGTAGATTATTTCGAAATTAGAAAGATTTTCCTTTATATAATAGATGTACGGGTTTATTTTATTGTGGTAAAATAAATATAACATAAAACCTATCCTAACCATTTTTAAGTGTACGGTCCAGTGATATTAAGTATTTTCATACTGTTGTGCAACCAGCATCACCATCCATTCCCAGAACTCTATGAGTAGACTATCAGCCTCCTACAAATAATAATTCATAAATAAATATATTTTAAATAAAAAATAGATGCGTAGAATCTAAAATGGAGGAAATGACGTGTGAATCTATAAATGATAAACTTTACCCACGGAATAAAGTAGTCTATACAACGGATCACGTAAAGTAGGATTTAAGAAAGTTGAACAATGGGTACTGAATGGAGACTATAACTGTTTCTTACACAATTTGAAACCCGTATACAGTTAGTGGGGTTCTGCGAAATATAGGAACGGTTAACTCAACTAATATGTCAACACGGATATATACTATAAGGTCTAAGTGATGAATGGCCTTTGCTTGAGCTGACGCATTTTATGGGGAAAATAAAATGAAATTGTGTACTACAAAATCTGAGAGAACGGTTTATCTTTAAAATACTGTCTAGACTATTAAAAAGAAAATTGATTTAAAAAAATGCCAGGATGGAACAATTGAACTATTATGTACAAATAATGCCCCAAGTAAATGTAATTTTGAGAGTCTCCATTAACCCTTACTCTCTACTATCCAGTATGTAATATCTAAAATATCCATTTGTAATATAAAAACTATTTCCATATTTTTAGGGTAAGGTAGAGGCGTCATATGGACATTACGAATTCAGTGTTATTTTTTGTCTGTGTACATATTGGGATGTAGTTGATAATTATAGCATAGCTAGTGTTGGTGATTATACTAATAACCATGGTTTTCATTGAATCACAAAATATCAGATTTAGGCAGGACCCTAGAGATCACAAAGTCTGTATCTTTCCAAACTTCATAAAGCAACAGAATGAAATCTGTCACAAAAGCCCAATATTCACTAGTGATAAAAGAGGAACTGTTGCGTTGGAAGCCCATTCTGTACCTCTGGGGTCTTTGTATTTAATTGAAAAGCTATTTCAATACGAAGCTTTTTCACTAAAGAAAACAAATTCCGGACCCCTTTTTTCCTACTTTCAAAATCTAACAGTCTATGTAGATGCCATACTGCACATTTTTGGAATGAACTATGTTTTCTGCAGCCTTAAAAGAGAAGACCAAATTATACCAGTTCATTATCAATATCAATGCCAGGCCACATGCACCATCAGGTACATGAGGTACTAATCTGTCACCCCTTATGCAGAAAGAGCAACACAGGAAAAGCAATAACATTTCTCACACACACACACACACACACACACACACACACACTCACATGCAGAATTCTGTACCATCGCCCCCCCCCCACATACACACATACACACATAGAAATGCATCAGACTTTGTTGTATGACAAAAATGGCTTTTAGGGGCATTATACTGAGATAAGTCAGACAGAGAAAGACAAATATATGGACTCTAAAGCAACTAAAGTTGCAAAAACAGAATAGAATGGTGGTTACCAGGGGCTGGGGTGGAGAATTGGGGTGATGTAGTTCAAGGGTATAAACTTACAACTAGTAGACAAATAAGTTCTGGAGTTCTAATGCACAACACATGATGATAGTAATACTGGACTATAAACTTCAAAGTTGCTAAGAGACTAGATCTTAATTGTTCTCACCACGATAAAGATGTGACATGATAGACATTTTAGCTAACACTACGGCGGTAATCATACTGCAATACATCAAAGTACTGAGCCGACGCGTTGTACATCTTACACTTACTCAATGTTATATGTCAGTTCTATCTCAACTCAAAAAGAATGGCTTTCAGGAATTTCCACTTATATGTTCTTTATTTAACTTGCACGTTCGTCATTCATTTAAGTACCTACAATGCATCAGAAATGGTGAAAGGCATGGTATGGTCCTTGATCTTACATTCATTGAGTGCCTACCTATTGTGGGCCTCCTTTCAGAACTGTCCCTTCAATACAGCCCTACAATGCATGTTGAAGAGGTAAGTTTAGGTACCGCAAACCCCACAAAACACCCACAATCCTCCAGTTGATCAGAATAGGACAGAAGTACTATATGTTTAACTGATGCAGAGAAAGGTAATCTATTGATTGGTCAAAATAGCAGTTTTTCACCTGAATCTTGAGACTCTGAATACAGGAGGAAAATAGTAATGGTGACATAAACTGAACTATTTGAAATCAGTTGCCTGGGGAAGCTGGGGGGAGGCATTTGGCAATTCATACGCAGATGAAGCACAGAGGGGAAAAAAAAAAGTCTACAGAAAGAAACAAGAGAACGAAAGACCACAAGGTCCCAGAGACACCATGGGAGAATCCTTTTAAACCCCTACTTTAGTTGTTTTAGACTGAATGAGTTCATTTTTCTTGAAGCTAAAAGAATTTAACTAAAGCAAATGTAAGAATACATGTTAGCACTCTCGGGTGGTTGGATTATGGATGACAAATGGGTGGCTTTTCTATCTTCTGAAATACAATTTCTACATTTTCCAAATTTTATGTAATGATCTTCTATGGATTTTATAATTAGAAAAATGTTCCTTCCTACATTCATTCATTCAGCAAATACTTATTGAGCACCTACTATATGTCAGGCCTGGTCCTAGGTTCTGAATATAAAATGGTGAAAAAAAGTAGATGATGTCCCTGCTATCCCATAACTCATATCAGAATTCATAATTTACCATAGCCTTTCTCCTGCCTCATGGTCGAAGAGAACAATTTCTTAGAGAAACTGAATAACTTCAAATGACCTCTTTAGTTTGGCTTCATTGGAAGTTTATGTGTGTGAATGTTTTTTAACATGGAGTTTTTATCAGTATTGGCAGTTGCAAACTGAAATTTCTCCTAAAATATTATAAAATCTTTTGAAACAAAATGATAGTAGATGAAAGAAAGAAAGAAAGAAAGAAAGAAAGAAAGAAAGAAAGAACAAAAGAAAAGAAAGAAAAGAAAAGAAAGGAAAGAGAGAGAAATAAAGAAAAAGAACGAACAAACGAACAAAACAAAGAAACAAAGAAAGAAAAAAACAAAGGAAGAAACAAAGAAAGAAATCCAGACTCTTTGCAGAAGCCCTATCGAGTTCACTCAGGCTGTATTTCACCCTCGGTTATTCGAGTTGAACTCTTATTCATTGAAAATGTGCTTTACCTTATGATAGGTACAATGCAGTGCATGTATACACAAATACACATACATATATGGTACCGCATTAGAGCAATATTCTGGGGATTTGTAAACATATACTCTGTTTCCTACCCACACCCCCCTACCCAACTTTTTTTTAATATTGTTTTACATCAACCAGACAGACAATTATTTCTTAAAGGCAGCTGTAGCTGTGTCAAATACATTGCAGATATTTCTAACTCTTTGAAAAGTGTAGACAAGAACAGAACAAAGACAGGCTGTGAAGATCTAAAAGCATATCTCAGGAAAGTTATCTGCCTGGGAAAGCTAGAGTTTGCTTTGCTATAATAACCTATTTTCAAGGACAAAGTTTATACAAAAAGATACAATTTGCTGAGCAATATTATGAAGAATATACAGTGTAATTATAATTTTTATCAGCAAGACAAGATATTCTTCAAATAATTTTCGAAAGCAACAACAGAATTCTTCCGGCCTTTCTGATTCACAGCGTCCTCCATTACAAGCTGTTAACCTGCAATTGTCTATGGGTTTATGCACATCTAAAGAAAAATACTGCAAAATGAACTCTTGAAAATTAAATATGCCCATGCATAATATGTAGCAATTTATCTTGAAATTGACCAAGAAATGGGGTTAAGGGTTTTATGTGGCGTCTTTAAATGTAACTCACACCTCCCTTTCCTTTGTAACTGCAGAGAAAGGGCAAATTTGATGATCTTCCATTTCATTTGTAGTCAAACATAAATGCAATACTATTTACTTTCATCTATCAAGAAGTACATATGTACTGGTGAATCCTCACTCAATATAAATTAGTCTCCTGTTTCAGATTGGGAATTAGGCTTGCTGAAAAAAAAACAATCTCTCTCCGTAGGTCCTCCCTGTCAATATCATTTAACCTAGCAGTTTGGGGTTGTTAAGAGATGGGTGAGATGTAAAAAAAGAACAGAGCCATTTGTTAAATATTTAGTGCATTTCATGTATTTTATGGAGGACCTTACAGCCATCTTCTCATTGGATCCTCTCAACAAGTCCATTAGACAGGTACTATCAGCATCTCTCTTTTACAGTAAGTAAATAGGAAAGGTAAGTAACTTACCCAAGGTCCTACAAGGCTGACACATGTAAAGGCTAGGATTTGAATGAAGGACAGTCCATCTGCAAGCCCCTCCTCTAAACTACTATGCTATCCTGATTAAATGCAGAAATGGGATACTCACAGATTTATTCAATACCTATTTGTTGACTTGTATTATGTACATTCCAGGCCCTGGACTAGGTGTGACAGAAATGAACAGGATACGTTCTCTGCCCTTGAGCAACACAAGGTCCTACACAGGAGACTAATATATTAACTAATGGCCATAAAGTGAGTGAACCATAATAGGTAAAGGGTACGTATTGCATACTGTGGAAATACCAGCAGGAGAGCAACTAACTGTGCTTGGTGGCTAGATAGAGAAGGACTTCACAGTGGAGAGTGACATTTGAACATTGACTCGAAGGCAGAGTAAGGAGAGTTTGGAGGAGGAGTGGCGGGGTGGGTACATTTAGGTAGAGAATATACAACACGTGAAAATATTTCTTTCATTCTCATAATACAAATCCATGTAGTATAGTTGATCACCAAAAGCTTAGTGGCAGAGGCATAAGACTAGAGAGTTAGGAAGGGTATACAGTGTAATGAAAAGTTCCCTTGAGAGAGAGAAATTGCTTTGTATCACCTGATAACAGAATCAGTCATGGTTTTCCCTCTTCAAAACTGAGTATAAACCATAATTTCTTTTTCCAATCATCTGTTGATGGGCATTTAGGTTGCTTCCATATCTTGGCTATTATAAATAGTGCTGCCGTGAATATTGGAGTGCATGGACCTTTACAAATTATTGTATTGGTTTTCTTTGGAATAAATAACCAGAAGTGTAACTGTCAGGTCAAAAGGTATATCCATTTTTAATTTTTTGAGAAACCTCCATACTGTTTTCCATAGTGACTGTACCAATTTGCAATCCCACCAACAATGTATGAGGGTTCTTTTTTCTCTGCATTTTTAATGGGTGTAGTAAGAGTCCAGTGCCTTTAAAATTCCTCTCATGGCAGCGCAATTCGCAATACCCAAGATATGGAAGCATCCTAAATGCCCATCAACAGATGATTGGATAAAGAAATTATGGTTCATGTATACAAAGGAATATTATTCAGCCATTAAAAAAATGAAACCCTACCATTTTCAACGTTGAAGGCATCCATCATCACTCTTAAAATATTGTGTCTGACAGAGAAAGATAAACACTATATGATTTCACTTATATGCAGAATCTAAGGTATAAAAAAACTAATCAAAAACAGACTCACAAATACAGTGGACAATTTGGTGACAGATAGAGGGGAGGGGGTTGGGGGGCTGGGAGAATGGGGTAAAGGGTTAAAAAAGTACAGATTAGTGGTCGATAGATGGTCATGGCGATTGGGAGCACGGCATAGGGAATGCAGTCAGCATTAATATGATGGCTAGGTGGAGGGCCAGGGGAGGGAGGGAGCAATTGGGGAGATCGTTTTATGAACATTATAGATGTCTAACCAATGTACTGTATACTTGAAACTAATTTAAATAAATTTATTTAAAAAAAAATGAGCATTAAGACTGTCGTTGTTCTGTAAACTTTGTGTGTTTTCGCTGAGAAAGGGGAAGTGAAAAAAAAACAGAGGAAAATGTTAAGAACCACCATTAACATGTTTATGGGATTCTAGAGGTCAGCCTCTAAGCTTTTCACAGCAATACGCATTCAAAGGTATGGGTCCTGTCACCAAGATGGGCAAGTCCAACTACAAGGTAATGCTGACTGATCACAATGCCAACTCCAAGGCGGTACCTCAGCATTTACCACTTATATGAGCAGAAAATCATTAGCAGTCTGCGCTACACAGAAGAGAATAAAGGGAGAGATAAGGAAGGCTCTTTGGCAGTCGAAGCTATTGTTTTGCAGGCTAAATGAACGTTTGCTACATTTATAGTTAATATGATAATCCATTCATTTGGAATAGCAAGTTAAAGTCCCACAATTGTTAGCTCCAAACTATTTAGAAATAGTTTTTCTTTTCCTGTTTGGTAAGATTTAGACAAAAAACACCCATGTGTGCAGACTGTCCTAATGTATTCACTCACATGTACACGTGGACACATGGATAACACACTTAACACGTTTTCTTCAGAAGAGAAGGGTTCATGGAGACGAACCCCAACCTTCCCAGTTTATTGTTTCCTCTAAAGAAAAGTAAAAAGTTTGCCACATCATAAGAGGTCTCTAATTTGACCGTGGTTATTTCCCTTTCAGCCTGGTGAGGGGGTTACCAGGTTATATAACACGGAAGACGTTTTTAAAATCTATTCCCTTGGAGAAAACGAACTCAGGTCTGACCCTGAGATTATGACCTGAGCTTTTAGTGCTTTGTTTTTCATTTAACTTTTTCTAATTTAACTTTATTTTTATTTTATATAAATTGGCCTAGGAAGGTTGATAAGTGAGCCTTATCTTGATAGATTTACCCTGTTTACAAACAAATATTTTTTTCAAGGCTTGGATGTTAGCCAGACTGAATAGAACAGGTTCAATATATCCTAAAGAAAAGATGGTTATTGTCTTAGAAATTACCCTAATAACTGTATTAGTAAAGGCTATTTTAAAATCTGATAACAACATAATCAAATGATTAGAAAAATGCGATTTGGCCCTTTTAACAGCTGAGTGCCTTCCTGGACCCATCAAGAGTACTATGGATCTACTTCTTTTTTTTACATTTATATAATTCTTCACAGTCTATTGATATATTAGTCCATTAGACCATTAGACTGTCCTAATAAACAATTCCAAAATAATGGGGCTTAATAAACTATTCTGGCATGTTCCGCATGGTCAATAAAGAACGGAGACTTCTTCCATTGAGTGATTCATTCCACTGTCCCTTAAGGCCTAAGAAAAATACACTTTATCCAGTTTCAAAAGGAAGTGTGTACAGAAGATCACATGAGAGTTTTTCGGAGCCAGCCCTGAATGTGAGGTCTATCACCTGAGTTCGCATTCTATTTTCTAGATTCAGTCAAATGCCTCCGACTGATTATGAGGATAGGAAATATAGTCTAGCCGTGAGTCCATTAAAAAAAGGAAACATAATTTGATAAACATATCAGATTTTCCTTTATAAAGTCCATTCCCAGCAACTTTCCTGTAATTGTTTTATTTTGGGGGCAGGTTATTAGATAGATAAGTTCTGGCAATCTAATAAACAGCACAGTGCCTATAGCTAACAATATTGTATACAATAGATAAAGTTTGTTAAGAGGTCTTACGTGTTCTTCACACACACATACATACACACACAACAGTAATAGAGGGGGCAGGAAGTAACTTTGGGAGGTGATGGATATGTCTATGGCCTTGGTGGTGATGTTCAGGTGTGTTTACTTATCCCCAAACTCATCAAGTTGCATACATTAAATGTGGATAGTGTTTTCTATGGTGAAGACACCTTGATAAAATGTTTTTTTAAAAAAGAAAATTTTCACTGAGCTCTCTTTGGCATTTACACATATTCTTGCTTGAGAAGAAAAGGTAACAACAATGTAGATGTCATCTTTAGAGTCTGACGATGCTATGCTCATCTAGATTTTTACATGCCAGTTTAATAGCCTGGCATAATTGAAGCATTTAGGCTAAACACAGCAAAAGTTAGAGGTACCAAACATAGGGGAAAAAATTCATCACAGGCTTTGTCAAAATTTTAATATGAATTCTTGATGTAATCACAAAAAGAAGCATATAGAGCAGTGTGGTTTTTTTTTTTTTGGTCACATAGATATTGCATGGAAAATTTGATAATAACTATGGGCCTTATTCCCAGAAATGCATATATACATACACAAAGAAAAAACTGTGAATAAAGTTACAAGAGATTATCATACTTTCTTGCAATATATTAGACCAAAGCACTCTAGGGGACATACGTTTTCTATGGCCGATGTAGGTTACATGTTAAAGGGCTTACTTACTCAGATATTTTAGGCTTTCTCTGTCACCACTACTCACATGTACCATTGTAACATGAAAGCAACCATAGACAATACCTAAACAATTAAGTTTGGCCATGTTCCAACAGAATTTTATTTATAATGGCAAGTAGCAGGCAAGATTTGATCTGTGCTTAATAGTTTACTGACCTCTGGTTTAGGGCGATCACCCTTGGATATTCTAAAGTCCCTTAGATCATCAAACAAATTTAAGTTTGGACAACTTAAGGATGGAGAGCTCATTATCTCCAAAGAATGACCCTTATGTATTAGGATAATACTGAATATTACCTATGAAAGCAACTTTGACACTCTTTTTTCAAAATATTAAAACCTATAAGTACATATTGCTTTCATTCAAAAACATTTGAGTGCCTATTAAGTGCAAGACTAGTATAGCGCTGGAAGACATACCTTTATTTTATTAACTGAATAGTCTGACTTTTTTTTTTTTATCGCCTACGGCGCCTGGTATTCTTAAGCGGTCTCCCATCCAAGTACTAACCAGGCCCAACCCTGCTTAGCTTCAGAGATAAGATGAGATTGGGCGCGTTCAGGGTCACATGGCTGTAGACCTGACTTTTAACATAGTGTGTTCTCACATCAGTACTTTCCCATTGTAAATACGAGTAGCATATATTAGAAAAATGGCTGACACTGTGTCAACTGATAGCGCCGATGAGCAGGCTGGAAATTTAGTTCACATGAAAGGATAAATGTATCTTAATGTGGTGCTTTCAGGAAGTAGTAAGTACAGAAAGAAACAGAAATCTATAAACATGTTGCATGGAGGCTGAACACTCTAATTATGGGCACTCTATGCTCTGCACATGTTTCTCTCCACGTGACTATGGATGCAGCAAAGCAAACTGGACATCACAGCAGAAAGAAAACATTCTAGGGGAATACCCATCCTCAAATAAAGTACTGAACAAGAAGTGTTTATAAAACAAAAGAAAATGGATCTAGGCAAAAGTGAGGAAGAAAAATATCTCCAGAGGACAGACAGTTATGAAGGCCAATGTCATCTGTTTTCTGATCCTATGGATGGAAATAAGCCAGAAAGGAAAAAATAGAGAAAATCATGCACCAAAAGAACTATAAAACAGGTATGAAGTTCTGCTTAGGGAACACTAGTGCAGACTCTCCGGCAAAGTGGAGATAACTCTTAAGATATCAAAAACGAAAAACTAAACCCTTAATGCGGGTGGTGTCACATTAGAACTTCCAGGAAGAAGAAAGCTGCATGGCTTTTGGTCAAAGTGTCTATCTATAGACAGGGTGAGACTTATAAATACCTAAGAAAGAAGCAGAAAATTCTAAGACTGAATTTGGAAAACTAGAGTGTATAGAAGACACCAAAAGTAGACAAAGGATAACATAATGTGGAAGGTGACCATTGATCTTCAACAGTAGTAAAGCAAGGAAAAGAGTCAGAAACAACACTTTTGGTCTCAGATGCAAAGGAACAATAGATGAAAAGTTGTTTTCCAGGAAGATTAACCTGTCAGCAATGTAAAGGCTATGTTAGGAGTAGAGAGTCTGCAGTCAAGGAGGTGATTCACAAGATACAATGTGAGACGACAAGGATGTGTGCCAAGGTGGTAACCATGAAATGGAAAGGCAGAGTTGGGTGTAAAGTCACTATAGAAGAGGGTATGCAAAACTTGGAGCTTTACTAAATGTTAGGATGAGAGTGGCAGAAGGCCAGGCTCTTACAGCCTGAATTAAATATCCTATACTGAATATCCTTAGCTGACTTAGCATATGATTGAAATCCACTGGTCTCAATTCTTAATTGGTTCAGGTATACAGGGTAACTGAAAGACAATGAACTACTGAGAACCGTGATCAAATTTTGATTTGTAAGTGTGAACCATATTAATCCCAATTTTCCTCTATAGTCTACAAATCTCTCAGTCTTTCTGTAAATTAGGTTCACATTCTCTCACTGGGCATTGTTAAATCTCATCAGACATAAACTAATCACTGTAACATCATAATTAAGTCTTACTGTCAGTCATCAGTATCTACTTTTTCTAGGGAAAAGAAAACAACTGGAAATGTTAGGATTTGGAGGAAATACAAAAGAAGTTATTTCCCTTCGCACTTCAGCAGTTAAGGAAATCTTTGGATGTGCTATGGCTGTTATGTTAAAAAATACGAGGCCAGGTAGTATTTTGCAAATTCATAAGAGAAATCCATAATTTCACCGGGTTAAATTACAAAGCCAAATTCATAAGAGAAATTATAAAATTATGACCTTGAATGTATTTTATTTGCTGATCATGAAATCAGACAATTCTGTAATATATGTTGCCAAATTTTAAAAACGATTACTCTGTATATAAAAATACACTGTACTTTAATGTATTTTATTTATTGTCATATATGTTCTATTGCTTTTTTTTGCATTTAATTTTTTTAGTTTTACTTTTTGTTTTTTATTTCATTTGTTGTCATATATGTTCTATTGCTTTACCCATGATCTTTAAAAAAAAAAAGAAACAAGGAGAGGTTGAGTCAGAAAAGATCAGATAATAAGTTATAAAAATAAATGAGAAAAGGATCCTAGGTCCATTCCCCTTCTTCAGAAAGGTGTGGGTGGACAGCAGCTCTAGCTGGTGTGCTCATGGACTGGAAATTTTTCCTGGATTGCTTACATAGATCTCATCCAGAAATCTCTTCAAACGAGGCATCTAATTACTGCCTCCTCAGCTTCACATATCATTGCCATAAAGGAGTAGAGTGAACTGTTAGAATTCTTTATTGCTAAGAATTCTTTGGTTCTTTTTCAAATTTGCTGGTCATTCTGTATACTCTCAGTGGTCGCCAGTTTTGTCTTCATCTTCTCTTTCTTTAAACACTTCCTAAATAGTGACTTTACTACACACACACAGTCTAAAGCTGTTTAATTCTTATTCACGATCACTTGCTTCCCTCATGGTTTTGGTGATGCTTTATTGCTACCGAACTTAACTGTTCAGAATACTGAAGGTATACACTGAATTGCATTCTTCCAAAGAGAACTGGTGTCTCCTTCTGCCAGAAGACGAGGAGTACTTAGAAACCTATGACACTCTAGCTTTCCTCAGTGGTGCAGAATTAACACAGAAGTCTCACTTTGATCAGGTCTACAACCACAGCAGACTCTTGCTCACAGAGCGACCCTAACTTTGATATTTTCTTACCCACCTTTAGAAGTTTCGGTTCCTGATTTTTTTAGGAATCTCTTTTTTGAACGCTTACTGGCTTTCTTTGCTTTCATGAAATATGGTGGTGGTTTAAAAGTGAGCATGTTATAATTTGTCCGTAATCTATTTTTATTTTAATGGGAGAACACTTCAGAATGTTTATTCCATCATGCTGATCGAAGTGGAATTCATTCTAGAATTTTGGGTACTCTAAATTTTATATGCTTACAACGACTCATAAATGAGTTACACTTCCTTGGGAGATGTCAGGCTTTTCGGGGAAGGCTTAATGTTAAGCCTATAAACACAAAACTGAGGAGATGATGAGTCACAAAATTTGGCCTCGCTTTATATCAGTGATACATGTTCAGAATATTTATGTCTTTTACTTTGTTAATGCTGTAATTTAGTAGTGTACCAATCACCTTTAAAGCATATATTTTTTTCTTCTTTCCTTATTTATTTTAAACTGCCTTGTCTCCTAGGGTCTTGCGTGAGTGTGCGGCTACAGTATCTGGTAGTAATATATAAGAAATAACGCTTTTATGACATTTTCTACTCAAGGACATGCCAGATACAAACCTAAATAATTCTGATATAGAGCTGACTATGGTAAGTGCTATTATAGCAAGTTTAGAAAGATCAAATGGCAGTTTCAGGGAGACAGAAGTTCACCACGACTGATGAGAGATAAAGAATGTGTTTTCTTATATTTTATTCATCTTTCCAAAATTTGGAAGTACATTTTATTGTTTTTTTTAAATGACATATATCTTTCCTCTCTTCTTTTTAAACAAAATTCTTATTTAGATTTTTTCTGAACCAGTTTATAGAAGTTCAAAATCCGCTGTTTTTCTTATATTTTAATTTTACTTAAAATATCAATAAATCATCAGTGATTAAGTATATGACTTGAACCAACACTTCCCATGTTATAAATTTTCTGTTTCTAACAATACAATGAATCCTACAATACAGTATACTGGTGATTCAAACACTAATACATTCCTAACTACTCTTGAGTTTAAGTAATTTTTACCTTTAAGTACTACAGTCCTTCGCATCACTGCAGGGGAGATCAAATCAGGATCAGAGCAGGAACTGGATCCAGGAGCGAGAAGCTCCACACTGAGGCTTTCCTTTGTTAAGCTACGGAACAGCCAGAAGAGAGGCTTGACCTCAAAATAGAGAAATCACTGTCCTTGGAAGCCACAGGATCATAAATATTATCCATCTCAACTTCTCTCTTACCTCATCTAATCCTCAGGTTCTATGCACAGTGTCAATGTATATATAGCCAGATGAGGGGGAAAAATTCAAAAAGAACACTGCTGTAAGAAAATTGTTGATATCGATTTTGAGTTGTATAGCAAAATATAAGGATTGTAAATGTGATTATCTTCTGCGAGCCAGGAATTTATATTTCAACTCTTAAAAAAAGGAATGCTAAAATCTTTTCACTTTGGTTCTATGGCTCATACTTTATCAAGAACAATACGGAGGTCCGGTGTATCTCCCCAAATAAATTAGAACTCTAGCAAGAAAGGGTACTACCATGCAGCAGCTCCGGTCCTGTCTTCTCATTAGTTGCATGAAGCCACGTCAAAGTGGTTTGGTGGGCCTTACAATATGTATGTGTAATATTTGTTAAGTGTCAGGCACTTTTGCTGTGGACATTAAACATATTGTTCCATTTAATACTCAGCAAAAATTCCTGGAATATTCACTGCTAATTTTTACCCATTTAACATGTGAAAAAAAAACTAAGTATTTGAGAGGGTAAGAAAGTGTCCCTCGTCCATCTGATCTAATAAATCACACTTTCCAAGTTTAAGACGGTAAGTAGGAACAATGCAAGAATCAAGGAGTATTTAATGGGTCGGCATCAGGAACACATGGCTTCATGTTCCACGAGAGGGGAGCTCACTGGGCTAGACTTTTAGCCCAGAGAGAAGCACAGAGAGACATTTATATCACAAAGTACCTTTTCTCCTTTCTGGTCCAGGGAGACAAATATGTGATCAAAGAAGTCATAACAGGATCACTGCAGACCAGTACGTAAGGGCTATACTGTGAGCATCTTGGCTTTGAAGGCAGATTGACCCAATCTCCAGTCTCACCTCTAGCCCTTGCTAATTGTGTAAACTTGTGAAGGTACTTAACCTCTCCGATCTATGAAATGGGGACAGTATGGACATCTATAGTTCTCTAAGTATCCTCAGCTACAAAAAGCAGTAGTTGATAATGATTTTTTAGGTTGTTGCAGAGATTGAAATAATGGATGAAAAGAGCGTAGCAGTGTTAGTCATAAGATGAACATTGAAAAAAATAAAATGAATGCACTGTTAGTTGTCAGCTTTCATATCTTTAAACTGCACATAAACTGACCTTTCAACCAGTATACATTCAGACCCTTATTTAGCTTCCCTATAGTAACTAGCAAACAAGTATTTCAATCTGTCACATGATGGTATATCTGCAAACCAACAAATGCAGTTTGGTTTCTATATTGTCCATCTATCTGTCCATCCTTCCTTTCCTTCCTCTCTCCCTTTCTCCCTCCCTCTATCCCTTTAAAAGATATGCATGGGGCATCTACTATGCATTAGGTGCCATCCTATACACTGGGGATGCAGCAGTGAACAGATCAACCTGGTTCTTGCACGTATGGAATGTAAAATCTACTAGACGAACCAGACCCTAAATGAGCAACCTCAGATAAATTTATAATAATAGTGGAAAGAGTTATGAAGGAAAATCACATGGCCATGGTAGATAATATTAAAGACACAGCACTTGCCTTCATAGAACCAACCAGCTAGCAGAGAATACATCAATTTTAAAAGCAGCTATAATAAATACATTGTGACAGTGCCATGATAGGAGATGTAAAAAGCGTTCCTGGCAGAAAATAGCAGAAACTGGTCCAATCTGGAGAAAAGTTGGGGTGTTCCAAGTAGAGCATTTTCTCACAGTGATGTTTAACCATAACCAGGTGAATTAGGAAAAGAATGCTTTAGGTAGAGAAAAATTTGTGTACAAAGGCTATGAGGCCAGAGAAAGACTGGTGCATTTAAGGAACTGAACAAAGTTTAATACAAAGTTTAAAAGATGATTGAGGAAATGGGGAAATGGGGAGCTATTGGTCAGAGGGTACAAAGCTTCAGTTCTGCAAGATGAATGAGTTCTGGGATCTAATGTACAGCACGGTGACTGCAGTTAACAATATTATTGTATAGTGGAAATTTTCTAAGAGGGTACATTGTTCCCACACACAAAAAAAGAAAAGAAAAAAAGGAAAATGTTAACTATGTGAGGTTATGATTTGTAAATTAGCTGATTGCAATAATCATTTCACAGTGTATCATGTATCAAAACAACCAGTTAATATATATCTGTATCTATATCTATCTATCCATCATCTATCTATCTATCTATCTATCTATCTATCTATCTATCTATCTATCTATCATCTATCTAATTATAACTCAGTAAAGCTGGGAGAAAGGATAATTGAGGAAAATTATGAAGCTGTGGAAAGGCGTATGAGGATCCTAGTGAGAAAGTGGTTGAACTGATGCCCTATAAACTTGCATAGAATTTAAGTTGGATACAGGTTACCCAGGGGACTGAAAATTGAGGCGAAATTTCACTAGATGCTCCAATGAAGACAAAAGGCAGTTATAGTGAAAATGGATGAATGAGAAAGCTGGAAGGGAAAGATATTAAAGTCAGAGAATGAACTGACATAATTTATATCAGAGTTTGAGACATCATGGCTGGTAAGATCAAGGTGAAGCCACCAGACTAGGGGACTAAGATGGAGGGGAAGAACAATAGCTTATTGAGGATGAAGAGATAGACCAAAGGGTGTGGACAGTGAAGTCCTCTAGGACCGTGATCAGACTAGTGACGGATAGGGATACTGTGAGCTGGGGAGGACATTTTCAGTGAATAGGGGCAAACGATGGAAAACTCCTAGGTTAACTGATTAGATTTTTGCCACCCAATACTGTAGCCACCAACCAGATGTGGCTCCTGAGTGCTTGAAATGTTTCCAAGGCACTGCGGCAAATAAAATGTATTTTTAAATTAATTTCAACTGTTTGTTTTTACTTGTTTAATGTGGCTAATCGAAATTTTTAATTTACATATCTGATTTGCATATGTGGTTCAGATTATACTTTTATTGAATAGTGCCTGATAAGAGGAAGAAATAGAGAATTCTTTGGCTGAATAAAATTACACTCAAGGAGCTGGGACTGTTTTCTATGTTCTATATAGCAATACCTTTTGATGCAGTTAGCTAAATATTTTGCTTTCATACACCTTTATTACATCATAAAGATGAGTAGAAAATGAAAATGTCAATACTACTGTTCATATGATTGTGACAAAATTGACATAATTACCTATACCAAAAGAGTTTAATCACTTAGATTGAATTGGATTCTCACTGACCAATAAGATTTCACACTTGAACACACAGATAATCCCTTGCCACTGAGGAAGAGAGGTCGCAGGTAATTTCTGGGAAGAATCTAAAGTTCTCCGTCACTTTGTCATTTCTCTGCCCTTGGTATTGGTGGGTGAATTGAGGACTAGCCTATCTTTTCATTTGAGTGATAAAATCTATGTCTAAAATAGGCTTAAGGCAAGTGGACCAAACCGGTTGCACAACTCAAATAAAGGAATTTTACCCACTATTTTGTTTAATTTTCTAAAATTCTGTTTTGGGAAGCGGGGAGAAACAATGTAGCCACAGCCAAAAGGAAAATATCAGTTTCTCTCGATTTTCACCCATTCCAAGGATAAAGAAAAATAATAAAATGAATGAAAGAGCAAAAAAGAAAAGCTGGAAATAGATCATTAAAACTGTGCCTAAAAGGTGCAGTGTTGTTGGAAATGAAAATATCCAATTCTTGAATGAAGAATTAGAGTTAATTTCAGAAATCCAATCCGAATACAGAGAAGTCCACAAGTCTATAGAGCTTTAATAGTTTGTATGAGGTTTGCTAAGTTAGAATCTCTGGCAATGGGGTCAATGAATCTGCATTTTTAACAAGCTCCACAGGTAATTCCTAGGTATACTAAAAAGTAAGAACTCTAACCCAGTCAAAACTGCCCATTCTATTAATAAGGAATTTGACACCCAGAAAATCTTAGTGACTTACCCAAGGTCACACAACCAAGTAAGTAGCACATTAGGGCTCAAACTCAGGCCTCCTAATCCCTACTTTAGGGCTATTCCCAATGACTCCACACTGCCTTTCTCACTCTAGGTACTGATCGCTACTAATGGAGTCCACGTTTCCCTTAATGTTTGTGACAAACTTTTCCAATGGCTTCTTCATGGTGAGCTAGAAATTTGCAAAAGAATCACAGAGATTCAAAGTGAAAAGTTATCATAAAAAGATTTTCCTTCAACAGGGCTCTAGAATGAACCCCCTCTTCGGCATCCTCTTCAAATGCTCATCTTTCCTCTGCTTGATTACCTTCACTGACAGTGGGTTCACTACTTTCCCAAGGCAACTGTCACCAATCTTACAAAATCTGGACATTCAAAAGCATTGTTTATTTTTAGTTGAAATCTATCTTCCTGAAACTTCCACCTATTCTTTTCTCTTATGCCCTAAAAAAAAAAAAAAATCACACAGAACCAGTCACTCCTTCACCTATGATATGCCTTGCTGTCCGAAGGTAGGCCTCAAATTCCACCATCCTTTTCCCGCTGCCCACAAATCAGCCTTCTCTTCTACGGTCTAAAATTTTTACCTCTTCCAAACATTCTTCATGACAGTTTACAGAATCTTTCAAGCAACTGTCACAAAGTGGTGGCCCACAGGACAATTTTACCTACACTATGTTTAAAAAAATTGTGACCTGGCATTTAAAAAAATCAGCACATCACACACAAAAAAATTTGTTTTATTTTCTATAAAAAGATAAGACAACCAGGCCTGCATCCCTGTGCTATTTCAATAGGACACATGCTCACCAATCCACCAATCGTACTCACAGAGTGTTAGCCTGTGCCCTCACACCTGGTAGACTTCTCTCCTCTATGTTACTTGTCTGGTCCCTGAAAGCATGTGAGTTTGCTACCCATGTTTTTGGCACACTTCTCGTATCTGATCTCTTTTAGAGTGCCATACCCACTGCTGTAGCAGGAAAAAGAACAGAAAGACGGCCTTCCTTGTCCTGGACACTATACTCTGGTGCATCTGCACACCTATAGGTTATCTCTTACCTGGACTTGGCTGTTGCTGTGCTAATTACACCTCTTAAATCCCATCTTCCTCTATCTCACAATCAACCACCAAATAAATTTTCCTAAAATATAACCCTGATCATGTTTCTTTGCTGCTTGCAAATCTTGGATTGCTCTTACTTGTTCATTGGCCTGCTGGTCAAGGATTTTCACACTTATAATTTTGTATGTGAATTGCTTACAGCCCTGTCTCCCTGGCTATCTGTGATTCCTGTGAGGGCGGCGAATGAATCTTACTCCCATTTTTAGCTAAATTGTCTTTGTTTCTAAATCACCCCATCGTACCTACACAAGACTACACCTTGTGTATATAAAATCTATTGTTATTGTCTGCAATGCAAATCATCCATGAAAGGAGCTGAACATCTTATGCATGATTATATTCTATTACATGCTGAGTTTTAAATAAGATATGTATTCAACTCATATCTGAATATTTATTATTCCAGGAATGCTTACATTTCAAATCCAAATGGAAGCAAGTTTTATGAAGCCAATACCCTATTCTCTTGCGATCAAAGAATATTTGTTCTAAATGAATAACAATTACCTTGAAATTAAGTTATTGGAAAATATCACAGAAAAGAAATTATCTGTAAATTAAATGATCTACAGAAGGTATATAAAACAATTATGAATGAATTTGAAAAATTAGCCAATTATGGACATGTAATACAATCTAGCCAGTAGTCCCCAAACCGAATGAAACGTTCCCACATGTGGAGATCATTCTCAAAAACAAAAAAATGACTGACTGTCCTTTGCAATATATGTTAGGCCTTCTTTAACTAAGATTTTAGGTGCTTTACCAGCTCTATTGAGAGAATTCCTTGAGATTGGAATTTTCCTTCTACTTTTTGCATAGGTAGAAATGTAAGCAGATGGAGTTTGAAGACATAATATACCACAATACCATAACTGAGATAATTTAAATAGAATCCTCTAGAAGTAGCATGGTGTAGTGGTGAGTACACTGGACTGGGAGCCAGGACCTGGATTCTAGTTCCAGTGCCGTCATGTACTACTAATACAGTGAACTCTTTACACTCCACATTCTCCAAATGACTTCCACAAATTAAGAAAAAAATACGATATGGAAAAATCAGTATTTATATATAGGCCTCCAGACTGCGAATAATGAGCTATTTCCATTATATCATAATGCCTAAAAAGATTGTTTTCTTCATAAATCGTTGAGGAAGAGGAGTGTTCAGATTACAAAGTAGGAGCAACCGAAGAGGACTTAGACCCAGAGACCCGGGCTTGAATCTAACCTTTCCATTTATTAACTTACGTGTCCTTGGTGATCATTCTGAGTCCAAATTTCCTCATTTGCTAAATGGTGATACCACTTATACCACAGGTGGTTTTGAGAATTGATAGTGCCTCATCCTGGCTGATTGTGTAGTTGATATTAACTCAAACTACAATAGTGGCTTTTAAAGTACTTTCAAAGATTTTAATTTGTTTGTACATTAGCCTTGCTCTAAATTTGTTTCATTGCAACCATCTGGTCCTAACAAAAATTGGAAAATTTAAACTGTCATCAATGACAAATTTGCAAATGTAAATCTGAGTGGATCTGACTAGTGATCTCTAAGGTCCACTTTTATAAAAAGTGATTTTGCCATTGGTATAAATTAAATGATTCCAGTCTTAAGTTAGAATGCCAGCGGCATAAATTCAAAGAGTACCACTTCATTTCATTTGTCCCCAAAGGACACTTTGGTATCTGAACTATACAACTGGACACAACTATGTACTGTGACTTAAAACATTTCTGTAAGTGATTGATGGGGAAATATCTACCAGTTCCGCAACTCCAAAAGACTCGTGTTGTCATGGGGATTTATAGCTTATTTCATTACTACATGAGCTAATTCGAATGCTATGAAAAAAATTCAGCTCCATCTCCCACTTAAGTTATAACTTTGAAAGATCTGAGATTTTATCTTATTTGCCAATTAACAAAGTAGCCTATGTGTACATATGTTACAAAACCTCCGGGTTGGAGACAAAGCCCATTACTCACAACAGAAGCAGCAGTCTGAGTGACATCTTCGCACCAGTTTCTTGGGACCAAATCTTCATGGGGTGACACAGTGAGGGTCAGGTGGTATTTGCACATGCAATGGATGAATTTTTCAAATTCATTGCATCAAAGGAGAGGAAGTCAAAACTTAGGAAATTCTGGTTTTATCTAGGGCTGCTGGTGATCCTCTCCTTCTGGAGAGAGAGAAACCTTATCTAAACTCTGAGTCAGCAAATGTCTCTGAGGAAAGGAAGAAGAGGTCTTTATCTTTGTTAATGTTGACTGTCTTCAAAGAGGGAGATGTCTCTAAGCTTTACTACTCTGTAATTTCTCCTTATACAAACATTCTTAATTTGACTGCAAATGATCAGAGGATGTGAAGCATGCAGAATCATGAAACAGTCGTGGAGAATTATTTCCCAATAATCTCTTCTTCCCACCCACTATATCATCCAAAGAGAATTCAAATGTTCAATCTCAAAACAGCGTATTTGCATTTTAGCTCTTTTTCTTGGGTTGTGAATATACAACATCAAAACAAGACTAATTAAGGCAATTGAGAGGAAAAAAAATGTTACTATGGAGGCAGCTCAGCACAGTAAAAACCACAATGGCCTGAAAGTCAGAAAATCAGAGAGAGAGATTTAGCTCTGGCTCTGGTAGTTATCTTACTGTGTGATCTTGGCTAAATTACTTCTCTCTGGGCCTTTGGTTCCTCATCTGTAAAACTGGAATATGGAAGGGGTGTAGACTAGCTAGGTGCTCAGATTACATTCTGCCATCACCTTCTATTCTTCTACCAGGAAATCAAATCAGTTCATGGGTACTGTGTATACTGATGTCTCTAACTTTTCTACATTAAGATCATAAGCAGATTTAATGTGTTGAACATGTTAAAAACTGTTGTTTGCAGCTAATATACTGCCAAATGTGATGACTTGTATGAGAAGACTGTAAATAAATATTTCTTGAATCAATGAATAAAAATAAATAAAATGTACTTTACAAATCCTTACAACTATGTCTACATGAACTCGACTATTTGAATACTTGGAATATCTACTGTTCTGGATACCTGAACATTTTAAATAAAGAGTTCTGTATATTGCATATAGATTAGTGATTTTTTTCAACTATTGAAATGGCATAAATATACTTGGCATTAAAATTATATTGACTATAACATTTTATCAAAAGATACTTAATGATAATAATGAAGCCAATGATCGATGTGCTATAGAAATACTGTGATATGGAATAATTTCATGGGACACAATTCTGTGTCCACCTGCTATTAATTCACCCGTCTGTCGATAAGTTTCAGTCTATCGGTGCATTACTGTTCACCCCATAGTTTCACATGTGCTTGTCATCATGAGAGTTTGACTAGCATGTATTAAGTACTCAATAAAGTAAAGCTTAAAAGCCATTTTATCCCCAACTTTATTGTATGCTTCTTAAAAATAGGCACCTTTGAATGTACTAAGTAGCTTACAGGACAGCTAGCATAATGCTGTATCTTCGTAAAACACTCATTGCAATGACTGAATTTCTACACTTTGCTGAGAGTGCAAAGATGTCTAAGATACACTTTCTATGAGCTCACAATTTACATGCTGATAGACTGATTAGCAATTTTAGAAAAAGGCCCTACTATAGTACATATATCATATGTACATACTCTGTAGTTACACTTTCAATCTTAAGCAAATTCTCTGTATTGATTTTTGCAGATATAATAGCATATATCCAAAATTAAAATATAGATTGCAGTAGATTCTGCTGGTCACGATATTTCAAGTCCTTTAAAAGCCAAGAATGAATGAGAGATGATTTAATATTTCAGGATAAACTCAAGATGATAAAAGATGATAAAGTTTCTTTTAACGTTACCCAACTTCTCATATGCATGGGTCGATTACTTTTTTTTTAAAAGTTCATTGTATTTATGTGTCTTATTAAATATATTCATACAAGCATTTTAAATTTCATGGCTAGCTCTGGGATTTAAAGAATAAAACTATGCCACTGAAATAACTGATTCTATAGTATTTCTTTGGGATCAATCACTAATTTATTATTGTACATAAACTGGGTAGCTAGGTTTGTAGGATATATGGCTACTGGGATTAATTTGATAGCCTATCTACTTATGAGAACCAGTGACCTGGCAAATTTATTTTGCCTTTGCAAACTAGAGATATAAAATACGAGAAGTCACTTTCTTTACTTATTCCAAATGCCTTTCCTCTAACAAATATGTCAAGGTCAATGGTGGATACAGTGATTAATACACTTAGGATCTTTTTTTAATGACTTAACTAAATTCCTGTGTAGATATAGACTATGAATGTATTGGATTCAGAAGAGTCTGGAAGAGTTTCACAGATAGGAAATCTGAGGCTAAGTGAAGAAAAGTGATTTGTGTATGTTCATATAGATTTTTGTGACAGCAGCATGATAATACCCTATTTAATTTAATATATATTTTTTCTAATCCAATTGTTTTTGCCATGGCATACTACTATCAAAATTGTTTCTTTTTAGGCATAGTTCTAATACACATAGAATAGTTTCGAGCTTTACTTTCAAAGACAAATTATTAATGTAACTGTTATCTTATATTGAAGTTTCTTAATGATATAGGTTAAAGAAAACTGCTAGACAAGCTGATCTACCTCAGGGAGCCTGTATTAGTTTCTTACTGCTGTTGTGATAAATTATGACAAACATAGTGGCTTTTTGTTTTAACGACAGGAATTTATTACCTTACAGATCTGGAGGTCAGAAATCCAAAATGAGTCTTATGGAGCTAAAATCAAGGTGTCGATGGAACTGCAGTACTTTCTGAAGGCTATGGGGAAGAATTTAGTCCTTATCTTTTCCAACTTCTAGAGGATGCCTGCATTCCTTGGCTCATTGCCCTGCATCACTCCAATCTCTGCTTCTGTCATCACATCTGTCTCTGACTCTGATCCTCCTGCCTTCTTATAAGGACTTCTCATAATAGACCACTCAGAAAATCCAGGATGATCTCCTTGTCTCAAACTCCTTCACTCAATCACACATCCACAAAATCTCTTTTGCCATGTTAGGTAACACATTCACAGATTGGGGGGATTAGGGTGTGGACATCTCTGGGGGACATTATTCAGCCTACATAGTTCTAGCATAGGGACTGGACCCAACCCACGGAGATAGGCAGCATGGAGAGACAGGTTATGAGGGGCCTTGTAGGAGATGCTGCAGTGTTTGAGATTCATCCCACAAGCAAGGAAGACTTAGTAAATGGTTTTAGGCAAAAGAGAGCCATGATCCAATAGATATTTTTGGAAAGTTACTGGATTAAGTGTGAAAGAGTATTAGGGCCATGAGAGTGCAGGGAAACCTTCCTGAGGAGGCTGTTACTAAACTTGATGGCCACCTGCATTTAGGATGAGAGAGGGAAGGAAGTGTGATTATGAAAGGAAGAAGCTGCTACTAACTGAAGCAGGCAATACAGGAGTAAATTGGGGATGTGTTAGAGACAATTATTTAGTGTTTATGTTAATAAAGTTTTTCATAGTTCAGAGAAAGAAACTTGGACATAGTAATTACACGATGGGAAAAAAAAGAGAAAGATTTAAAGAACTTTAGATTGAGAAAGTGTCTTACTATATATATCTCTCTATATATCTATAGATATATATAGTAATATATATCTATATATATAGCAATAGAAATATAGATGCAGTAATATAATATATATCTATATATATCACAATAAAAGCACATCCTCCAAGGTACTTGCAGCTTTCCATATCCTTTTACAATTATTTGTGAGCATGTCGTTTATTCTGCTTTTAGCATTCTCAGCAGTGCCTTGGCTACCTTGCTCAAGGACTAATGAATATAGATAGATAGATGATAGATAGATAGATAGATAGATAGATAGATAGATAGATAGATAGATAGATAGATAGATCGATCGATCTTTGACTTATTTCCAAGGTAAGGGAACTGAAGGGCAGAATGGAAAAGCCTACGTAAACATCATGTACAAAGGGCTAGCTTCCTCCAATTACAGAATTTTCAGTTTAAATTACAGCTAGTTTCTATTAAATTTATGACTTCAAGGGTACTATTTTTTTTATTGTTTAGTTTGTTTTTTTCCCACATGCAAAAATTTTAGTGTGTTTTATGGAACTTACCTTTAAAATATTGCTTACATCGAAACACAATTCACATTGAATGATTCACTGGTCAAAATATATGGAATTTGAGTCATAATAATTTTCCTTTACAAATGTAGAGAAAAGTCACAAGATTTATAATGATGGAGCTAAGCCAGGTCTCAAGCCCAGATCTCCTGTTTCCTGGGCTTCTGTTACGTCATATTTTGGCTTTCTGGAAACCAGAGTGCCTAATTTGTGAATATGCACACACAGTGAATGCAATGCAGCTTCATTTTCTCTCCCTTTCCTCTTCAACAGAACCACTGCCACCATCACCCGCAGTTACCAGGCAGGGAGAGGAGGCACCAAGAGAAAAGTCAAAAGCAGGATTCTTTTTTTTCAGTTGTGTTGCAGCTTCTGATGCTGCTTTCTTTCAACTCTCCTAAACTCTTTCCTTAATTTCCACTGATTCTGTCCAAACGTCCGGCCACCTTACACCAATTATATATTTAGCTAAAGAAGAAAATCCAAGAAAGTGGATAGGTGGGCCTCGGGAGGAGGGCACTGAGAGGTGCATAGCTGAGTCATCATTTGCCTTTTTTGACTGTTAAATACTTACACATCCCCATATGCGAAGGGAAAAGTTATGAGGAATGCCTTATAATTTCCAGGGTGGGTGAAATAGACATAAGCTGCAACACTGTTTGAACCAATGGCTAAATAAAATGTCACAGAACTGCCATATGAGCTCCAAAACAGTCAGCACAAGTAGTTTTTTCATGGACTGCTACAGAATTCACAGTAGGTTCAGCCAGTTGCGGGGTGAAGATACTGACCGAGAGGCCCAGTATAACATTATAGACAGGCGAATGTCATTTTCAATAATGGGATATCCCACCAAATAAAAACCAATTGGGAATCACTCAATATACACAATTCCAAGTTACAGAAGGAGTTTTCTGTGTATTTTAGTTTTTGAAGATCCAAAGTACAGATTGCAAATTTACACCACCACCACCCCCGCCCCCAAAAATGTAAACAGCAGTATTTCCGAAAGTGTGTTCTGCAGAACATGAGTCCAGTGACATGTTCTGGGAGGAAAAGGATCGAAGATTAGGTTCCTAGAATATTTTACCTGCAGCAGCAGGAGGTGTCATCATCATTATCACTATTATCATAACACAGAGCAATAACTATCCATTTTATTTAGGGCTTACTATCTGCCAGGCATTCACCTATGCACTTCGTATGTACCATCTAATCTCATTTGTGCAGCAACGCTATGAGGTAAGTACTACCTTGTCTCTTTTTACAGATAATGAAACGACACAAAGAGTAAGTCATTTACTTGAAGTCCACAGCTCAGCAGAAGTCATTAAAAACTCTAGGAAGTCCTACAGAAAAGAAACCTCAAACCTCCTTTATTTCACTTGGCATTTCTCAAACCTATTTGACTCAAAATCCATTAATATACAGTAATGTTAACATGTAGAAACTCATTGTTAAACAACAGTACAGAGCATCCATGTGATTGTACTTTCTAAGTCAGGATTTTAACAAACTAAAAAAGAAAGAAAGAAAGAAAGAAAGATTTAAAAATGCAAGCCATCGGCTAAATAAGGTCTAAGGATTTAATGTAAAATAGTGACTGCAGTTGAGAACTGTAAAATCGAAATTTGCTAAGAGGGTAGAACTTAAATGTCCTCACACAGAAAAATGATAAATACGTGAGGTGACAGATCTGTTAATTATATGTGGGTACTCCCTTCAAATGCACACTTTAAATATGTTACGATTCTTCGACCAATATATTGGAATATTGACCATTGTTCTGCAACTTGATTATTTCATTCAAAATCATATTTTCCAGATTTACCTATGTTGCTACATATAGATCTAGTTCATTCCTTTAACTGTTGTGGACTATGAATATAGTACGATTTATGATTCTGTTCCCTTACTAGTAATACTGGGTCTATTGATGCTTTTCACTATTAATTAAAATTTTCCTTTCAGTTGAGAGTTTTTCCATAATATATACATACAAGTGAAATTTCTGGGTTATAGACTGTCACCTTCAACTCTAATAATAAAAATTCTTCTCCAAAGTGGTTTTAACAGTTTAATTCTACCCCAGTGGAGTATGAGAATTCCTGATTCCACACACCATTACTTAGTATCATATATCTTTCAAAAATTTTGTTGGCAATATCATGCTATAATTGGCATCTCACTGCCGTTTTCATTTGTATTTTTCCAATTATTGGTGAAGTTAAGCATAGTATCATGTTTGTCGGCTAGTCTGTTGTGTGAATTTTCATTCTTCTTTTTTGCTCATTCTTCCTATTTAAACTGTCTTATAATTTGTGGAAAATATCTTCTCCATTTTATGGCTTGTATTTCACTTTCTTCACAGAGCACTTGTCATTTTGATGTGCTCAAATATAACACTTTTTTCCTTTGTTGTTTTCAAGCTTTATTTAAGAAACTGTGGTGAAGCAAGATGCTGCATCGGAGAGGCCCACATGCCAAGGAACTGAGGGCAGCCTCCAAACAACAGCAGGAGAGGGACTGATTTAAACGTTGATTACATTGCTGCAACATGTTGATTGGTGTTGACTAAACAACTGAGCACCATGCTTGGCCAAATTGACACATAAAATTATCCATCACAGCTGGATCTGAAACCTAGGTCTGACCTGGAAGTTTCTGCCCTTAACTGCTGCATTATGCTACTTCCTTGAGGACAGACAGTACCTCAGTCATCTCCATATCCCCAGTGTCCGGTGTTGAATTTAGTAAAGAGAAGGCCCGTAGTGAATATTTCTTAAATAAGTAAATGAGCCTATATCGAAACAGCCTTCTGGAACTTCAAAAGGAGTTTGGAAAGAAGTAATGGGCGAGTCTGGCGTTAGGCACTGAATAAACTGAAAATTTTAAAAGAAAAATGTAGCAGGTATATAATTTGCCCAGTACTGGAGACAAAGTGAGGTTTATAAATATAAAGAACTGATGAGAACAAAACAAAGATGTGAAACATAAGTGTTCTGATTCCAGAAGTAATAAGGGAAAAATAAATCCAGACAGAAAAATAAACAAAGATGGCAACAAAGGAAAATCACTAGCTGACTCTTAGAAATGGCCTAGTAGGTAAAGCTCTGTGAATCCTTCTGTGAAAATCAGGTATTTCTATTTATTTATTTATGTTTTATTTAGATTGCCTCAAAAATATAACTGTTGATAAGATGCAAAACATCAATGGTCACTTATTAGCTCCTGTGAAACATGCAACTTTCCAGCAAAATCCAAATATATCAGCCAACAAAGCTTGGGTACTGCTGTTAAATAATATCAAAGATCTTTAGAAAAAAAGATGAGATAAATGGAATATTAGCCCCTGAGGAGACACCTTGAGTGATGAAAGTTATTGTCAACTCAAATCAATGGAGACAGTAGATCACAGAAGCCCCAAATGCCTGAGCCACATATTCTTTCTGATCTGTTTGAGTACAGGAACTCAAGGGAGCATGTGAAAAGAATTTCAAGTAAACGTATCATTAAAAGTATTATGCTGGCAGATGGCTTATACTTAAAAAATTGGCCATGACTCATGGAATTACAAACATGCACGATTTAAACTTTCTCTCTTTACTGGGTTCCAAATTTAAATTCGAAATCTATTGCACTTTTCTAATGACACAAATAAAAAAATCTTGCTTTCTTGTTAATTGAGGTCAATAAAACACTGTGGCCTACTTATGTCAATGTCTAACGCATCTTAAGTCAAACCATGGAAGTAGTGACAAAGTAGTTCCTTGCATAATTATCACTGCATTCATCCTTTTATCAGAGACAATCTAGGAGCAGATATTTTGGCTGTGTTAAAACCAAGCCATGGCAACAGTCCAGAGATACAAGATGAGATTAATACCAGCCAAGGAGCTAGGCAACAAACGTTCGTGTTCCGATAAGTATAAAATTTATAAGCTAACAGTATCTACTAATTATATTGCTTCCTCAAGTGTTTTATCACCTTTCATTAAAACTTGCATTGTGGAAATTAATTAGCAAAGAGTGTCTTCCCAATCTCTATTGGACAGAGGAAAATTAACCAAAAAAATTGTTAGAATGATGAAGGAGAAAATCACTTCCTTTGAAAGGGAACATTTTTCCTCCTCATGCATCTTTTCAGACTTTTGGGGGATTAACCTGTATGTGTGACATTATTTCCACGTTTATTTGGAAAGGTTTTCCAATTTTCATTTCTCTACATTTCAGAAATTGCTATCCTCAAGGATTTATCTCAAACCTCTCCAGCCTTGATGTCATTTTGAGAAACGTTCCAAAGAACATCACAATGTTTCATCCTCACCAAACAATCTGCTGCCTTAATGTAAGATCTTCCTCCTGACTTCTCTAGCACTATTAAAGATGCCAGCATCCTTCCATTTGATTAGTCACAAATATTCAGATCATCATTGATGATATTTGCTCCTTCGCCCACCAAATCCAAGGTGTCACCAAGTTCCATTGATTCCACCTCTATTACATTTGTTGTAACTGTACCCTGCCATCACTAATGCTAGCATTTAAAAGGTACCGACTTACTGATGTCTAATTGAAGAGTTATTCTTTCTGTTAACACTGATCATTTGCATTAATTGATATCTTTATAATAGAAAAGAAATAGCCTTTGTTTACCAACAATACTGTTTTCATAAGATTCTGTGTGTTCTAAAGATATAAGTAGTTTTTGTATAGACACTGCATGATACTATTATGCTTTTTTTTGACGTTTTCTTATATTTACAACTATGTACATGGCCTACTCGATTTTCACATTTAATGGCAATATATTACATCATTACACTGTTACACAAGCTGACCTTTTAATGTGCTCTTGACTATGGACGAATGCTAGTCTCTGCATCTATGACTGAGAGATTTCCTCTCCCCGTCCCCCAAGCACTATAAGCCATTCTGGTCATGCCCACGACTAGCAGGAAGTGTTGAAGAATTAACATCACCCTGGAACTTCTCTTAGGAATTAGAGTATCAGTACGGCATTCCGTGAGTGGCATAATTCTGGGGTACATCATATCATTTTTCATATTTTTCCCATGGAATAGTATCACCCTCAGTGGTAGCCGCCGCACTCTCTTCCCGGTGTCCCTTTCACCCCCCAAATGAACTAATTTTACTTCCATCCTTAGTCTCTGGATCTGTTTCCAATGGAAATCGAAGCTAAGACATTATATTATTCTATCGCTATTTTAATAATTTCCCATATTAATTTTTTTTATTTCCAATTTGTTATAGATTGTGCGGCTATAAATATCTTTGTATGAAAGAGACTTTTTTTCCTTTCGAGTCACTTTCATGAGCTATATTTTCAAAAATTGGTTCTTGGGTCAAACTATATCTATAATTGTTTATGCTCTTTGAATTGCATATTACCAAACATTGCACATTGAAAAGACTGTAGAACATCTAAACTATCAGAAAATCCAGGGTATTTGATTGATTATAGCCTCATTGTAGGATTTGATGAGTTTTAATTTTTGTTAATTTAGTGGGTATATGGTGATAACCACTTGTATCTTCCAGTAGAATCTAAATTCCCTGAGGGCAGAAATAGTGTTTTATTTACTGTTATATCACCACTATCTGATGTGTAATTGGTATTCAATAAACTGCTGTGAAATGAATTAACTATTAAATGTTAGTTATTTCTACTGGCATTTCTTTGATTTTCATTACTGAACTAGTAGATATTTCTGAGGTAGCAAATGGGAAAAAAGTGAAATAAGTATTCTTTGACCACCTCAATCACCATGCTAACTTCAAAGATCATGTGACAAAAAATTTAGACTAATTAGATGAGGAATCATCCTATAAGGAAATACAGATAATGAAATTCTTTTTCACAGAAAAATGAATCAGGAAATTTTGAACCCTGTTTTTTGTTTTTTTGTTTGTTTGGTTGGTTTTGGTTAATACTCAAAATCTCTCACACTCTCTGTATAAGGGAGAATTTTTAATAGTCCTTAATGTTCCTGTGCAGTCTTATGCAGACTTGGAGGACGTTATTATGTCACTACCACACACTCCTCTTTCTCAGTATGGTCCCCTCACTGACTTCTAGTGGTCTCAAAAGAAGCGAGATATTTCAAAATGAGAGCATCTCAAATCAGCATGAGTCTTTTCTCTCAACGTTTCAGAAAAAATACAATTCTAGTCTTGGGTTTGGCATTATTTCCAACTCATTTTATTGGTGGCTGGGCTCATTTTATCAGTTCGGGGTCAAACATAACAAGAAACAACCATCCAGCAAGAAAGTTGCCTAGGGTCCAGATTGCAGTGAATGGGCAGAGGTCAAACAGCTGCAAATTAGAGTCTGGGGAAATTAAAAGAGGCAGAGAAGAAAGTACAGTGAAAATGGTGGGCACAGTTGAGTAGCTGAGACTTCGAGGAACAAGGCTCACAGCAAAGAAGATGGTCGAGCTGAAGGAGCATTAAAGAAAGGTATTCATTTATCATCAAATATTTATTATGTGTCCACTATGTTCTAAGAATTTTTCTTGGTTCTGGAGATACAGAATTTTATAATACAGATGTGGACCCTGACCTCACAGCACTTACATTCTAGCTGAGAAGTAGACAATAACCAAATATTCAGACAATTAAATTAAAATAATTACAAGAGTGAATACATGCTGTGGAGGAAGCAAGTAAGGGTATTTATAAGAATAACAAGAGAGAGGTGTCTATTTAGATAGTGCAATCGTGGATAGCCTCTCTGAGGTTACAATTAAGCTGATCTAAAGTATTGGAAGAAACAAGACACGCAAAGAATGGAAAAAAGGGACAAGAAACATCATGGGTCTTAAAGAAGGAAAGAATATGGCATAGACAAAAAATTGAAAACAGACCACTTTAACTGGAGCTCTGTGGGTAAGAAGGAGACTAATAAAAGATGAGGGAAGAGGTCAGACTATGTAGGGATTGTAGGCCGTGGTAAAAAGTTAGATTTTTATTGCAAGTATAACAAAACCATTACAGAATTTGAAGTTTAGTAACATGAGCATATTTGCATTTCTAAAGATTACTCTATGGTTTAGTCCACATAGGCTGCTATAACAAAAATACCATAAGTGACATTTATTTCTTATAATTCTTGGGTCTGGGAAGTCCAAGATGAGAGTGCTGGTGGATTTCATGACTGGTGAGAAACCTCCTCAGGGTTTCAGACTGCCATCTTCTATAACCTCACATGGCAGAAGGGGCAAGGGTTCTCTCTGAGGTCTCTTTCATAAGGGCACTAATGTCAATCTCCACCCTCATGACCTAATCACCTCCTAAAAGCCCATCTACAAATACTATCACCTTGGGGGTGAGGCTTCAACATATTAATTTTGGGTGGACACAAATATTCAGTATATAGCACTTTGGCTATTACATGAAGAATGAATTGGAAGGTAGGCAAGAAAGAAAGAAGGAAGACCAAGTCGAGGGCTATTGTAATATTACAAGAAAATATAATTTTTTAATAAGGATATTGACAATGGAAATGGAGAAAAAGATATATTCAAAATATATCCTGAAGATTATATATTTATGTATATTGAGTTAGTTTGAGTGGTGTGGAATCCAGGAATGAGTATTTCATAGTGCCGTCTACTGAGAAGGATAATACAAGTTAGTAAGGATGGGGATGAACTGATTCAGGAAGGCAGGGACCATTCATTCATTTTCGGTAAGTTTGAGATATCTGTGATGTAGCTAAGTGAAGATGTCAAAATCACAGCTGGATATGCAAGTCTGGTTGTCAGAGGAGTATCCTGCACTGAAAATATAATGAAGAAGATGAAGAGGATTGTATTAGTTTCCTTGGGCTGTCATAACAAAATACCACAGACTGGGTGGCTTAAAGAACAGAAATTTATTTCCCATAGTTCTGGAGACTAGAAGTACAAGACCAAGTTGTCAGTAAGTTTGGTTTCTGCTGAGGCCTCTCTCCTTAGCTTGCAGATGGCTGCCTTCTTTCTGTGTCCTCACGTGATCGTTCCCTCTAGGTATGCACCTCGATGTCCAAATTTGCTCCTCCCTCTTATAAGGACAACAGTCAGATTGCATTAGGACCCACCCTGATGGCCTCATTTTAATTTAATCACCTCTTAAAAGGCATTTCTTCAAAAACAGTTACAGACTGAGGGTTAGGACTTCGACATATGACTTTTGGGGGTCAAAATATTAGCCATAACAAGGGTATTCATAGCCATTGTAATTGATGAAATCACTTTAAGAAAAAATGTAAAGGGAAAAAAAGAGATCCTAGAACTGAATCCTGAAGAACCCCAATATTTAGAAGAAAAATGTCATCAAAAGGACTCCAATTACACATCCAGTGAGACAGTCAGAAGCGTATGGCATTATAGAAGCCAAGAGTGGATAATGTTTCAAGTAGGGAATGGTCAATACTGACAAATGATGCTCCAATATTCAGTAAATTGCGATTCAGATGTGTCCTTTAGGTTTGGTGACAAGGAATGTGTTTGTAATTTTGAGTAAACCTGTTTTAATGGAGTGGTGTTGGGAGAAAGATGATTGCACTGTGTTCAATATGGAATGTGAGATAAAAAAGAGTCAAGAAATTTGTCTTTTTATATTTAAAACTTTTATAGCAAAATCTATAATTTATATGGTAATTAAAATGATAAAGTAAAAAAGAAGGGTTGATGGTCGACTTGATAAGGCCTTAAGAAAGCAAATGAGGATGAGATCTAGAATACAAGTAGAAGAGCTGGCCTTTCATAAGAGAAAGTCATCTTCTTTTCAGTTGTAAGGGAAGGAAAAAAAATAGATACAGACTATTTTTGTAGCCTTAATTCCAGGAAAATGAACAATGCTTCTGATTCTTTCAGTTTCCCAGTGAAGTTTGACACTCTGCCACCGGCCAAGAGTAAGGGTGGGAAAAGTACAAGTGAGAGTTGAGGAGAAAGGAGAGTGAGTACCTGGAAGCTTGAAATGCATGTCTATAGATGGCATTTAGTCTCCCCACCTCTATTTCACAAACTTGCAAGCTTACAATTTATACGCAGTGCCTACCTGCTTCCCTGCAGGGCACTGAAACTCTGCAAATTGGTCTTTGGGGCTAAGTAGAGAGGGATGCTTAATTGAGAGCCTTTAAAACAAGTAAGGTAATAAAGGGGAAAAAATTTTAACTTTTATTATGTTCAAAAACAGTAACTTCAAGAGCAATTAAATTGAAAACCACATTTATTGAATTAACAAATCATGAGTTAAAAACAATTTAATTTTTAAAGACTTTCATTGAGTTCGAAAAATAGTGCAACCACTTTATTAATTTAATTGTTTTGAAGTCAATGTTTTGGAACTCAATAAAAGTGTTTTTATTACTTTCATTTTCCTAAGCTTTCCTCCATACTCAGTCAGTTTCCCAGTGAAGTTTGACACTCTGCCACCGGCCAAGAGTAAGGGTGGGAAAAGTCAACAGAGCTGGCCCAACTGTAAATAGGGAAGAGTCTACATATGAGGATAAGATTTCTCATGTCTATCCTCACCTCCAAAAGTCTTGTTAGGCTATCACAAGAGACAAAGAAGGACGCAGTAATCCCACTTCTGGATATTTATCTGAAGAAACCTAAAACACTACTTTGAAGGGACATGTGAATCCCTATGTTGGTGGCAGCATTATTTACAATAGCCAAGATATGGAGGCAACCTGGGTGTCCATCAATGGATGAGTGGATAAAGAAGAGGTGGTACATATATACAAAGGAATATTACTCAGCCATCGCGCCATCTGCAACAACATGGATGGACCTAAAGTGTATTGTGCTTAGTGGAGTAAGTTAGACAGAGAAAGACAAATGCCATGATTTCACTTATATGTGGAATCTAAAGAACAAAATAAGCAAATAAACAAAACGGAAATAAACTTATAGATACAAAGAACATTTTGAAGATTGCCAGATGTGAGGATAGCTGAGGGGTTGGTGAAAAAGGGGAAGGGACTAAGAAATACAAATTGGTAGTTACAAAATAGTCACGGGGATGTAAAGCATAGCATAAGGAATACAGTCAATAATATTGTAAGCATTATGTATGGTGTGAAATGGGTACTAGATTTATCAGGGTGATCACTTCATAAGTTATATAAATGTCTAATCACTATGTTATATATCTGAAAATATTATAATATTGTATGCCGACTGTAATTTAAAAATAAAAAAATATTATTAAAAAAAAGTCTTTTTAGTCAGTTTATTTTGACCCGTATCATATGCCGTGTGTTTGTGTGTGTGTGTTGCTGTGCCAGTGATTAAATGTATCAGTCAGAGTCCATTCAGGTGATGTACAAAAACCACATTAGTACTTTAAGTATAACATAACTTGTTTTAAGTAGTTCAACATGGCTGACTAATAAGTAAAAGAGGACTTTAGGATTAAGGGAGATGGAACAAGGAAGGAACTCAAACTTAGAAGAGTCCTTCAGACCTGAAGGGAGGAAAATGACAATCACAGGAACACAAAGCATGCTGTGGGCAGAAACTTGCTAGAGGCCAAAAGCTGCAACTGAGCCTCGGGGCAGTCAGTCCAACAGCTGGTGGAGTAGAAATTGGCTGGAGAGCATATGCCAAGGCTAACCAGGAGGACTGCCACTATGCTGGCAAAAACCATGCCGGGAGATGTGGGGCACTGCTGAAATGAAGGCTACTGAGGTTAAGCTATCTGCGTCCCTGACACGAATCGCAACAGAAAACAGCACAGGGAAAGAAGTCTGTCTCCTCCCTCCCTTCTAATGTGTGCTGTCCCTCCAGCACCCTCTATTGATACAGCCTAATAATGAGCCAGCTGGCAAAGAAACATCTGTACAGTCCAGCTGCCTTATCACAAAGAAAGGCAAAGAGGTGTGGATTCAGAGATGAGAGAAAATAAATGAATAACTACCACATTAAGCTACTGTCTCTTGGCCCCAAATCCACTCTTGTATACTCTTGTCATTTGGGGCTGAGGGTAAGGCTCTCCTCTGACACATGGATGTATAGATCAAAGATTCTTGTCTATGGCCATGCCACCCTGACCGTGCCCGATCTCATCTGATCTTGGAAGCTAAGCAAGGTCGGAGCCTCTCTTCCTCCCCTAGGAAGTCGACGTTTTTAAAATATCATCTAAGATGATTATGCTCCTTTATCAATATAGCAGTTCTTTCGGTCATCTATTAAGGACACTAAATCTAATTTTTACAAACAAGGAGGTAAAAAACACACTTGTAAAACTTTGGGGAAATTTCCGGTAGTTGCAAGGAAAAGTTGTCATTGTGTTATAGCCAAACGTGTTTTTAAACTTCGGAAGGGAAAAATAAACAAAGCTTCTATAAAGAGACTTAGCTAGGCAGATGAGGGTTGCGAGTCTAGTTCGGAAGTAATCTTAAATGGTTTCATGTAAATTATTTTCAATTTACAAGGAACTTCAGGAGTAAGTTACAGAGCAGCTAGCGATGGTTACTATGGTTTCAAAAGTAACTTAATGCTGGTTGGTGAATAGGAGTCGATGTTGGATGTTGGCCATTGGGTTCTTCTTATAGTGATTTTAAACTGTTTAAATAACTAGGAGAGAAAAAAGAAAGAGGGTAAGATTCAGGGATTCAGCAGGTCTGTCTGCAAAAAGAAACAGAATTTGCTGAGGAAAGCTACTTCTAGTTCTCATGAGCAGAGAGGCAAAAGTGATACATTGCCTTGACAAAACAGTGGGATGAAAGCCTGCCTACAGGGGTTTTTTGAAGACCCAGAAGCAGCCGATCCCAGCCAAACTGCAAGTAGGGAAGCGAGCCAAGGTGACAGAATTTTATATGGAGGCTCCTTGGTACCCACGAAGGCTGGATCCATGTGTCAGGTCAGGTGGGAAAGGTCTTTGGTTCCACAGAGTCAATGGAACCAGATGTCTGGTTGAGATGAGGCGTGTTCCCTCCGCAGGAAGAATTAGATGAATTCAGGTGAAAGGGGGGAGCCCTTGGTAAGTCCTCCCTGTCCCCTGCGCATAGAGAATCCTGCACTTCCCCCGGTATGTGCATTCTGGAGGCATCTGCAGAAAAAGCCAGGGTTTTCAAATTTAGACAGATCTGGATTCAAATCCAGACTCTACAGATAATTTACTTTCTCAGAGTTAAATTCCCTTGTGATAAATCAAACCGGCAGTGCCTACTTGTAGGTTTGTGGGGAGATTAAATAAGATGCGCAATGCAAGTAAAGCACCTAGTCCCACACCTGGTGTACTGATGTTTGATAAATGGTAGCTGTGCTACTTTTGCTGCTGCTGCTGCTACAACTACTATTGCTATTACTACTACTACTAGTAGTGCACCATTACCGCTACTCTCAAACCAAAAAGCAGGTTCTTTTTTCTGAAGGGAGAACCATGACAAAACCAGCTGAGGGGCTGGATCTCTAATATTTGGCACTCCACTCCCGCGGCTTGGAGAACAGACTGGATTGGGCACAAACACACATATAAACCTCCATCAAATGCCCAAGCCTCACCAATCTTCACAGCCATCTCCCACTTCTGTAGGCATAAAAGATACAGAGATTGTGCTACTAGTGAGATAAAATAGGCTTTTATAACAGAAAACAAGGATAAAAGATTTTTAAGAACTTAAAGTAATAAAAGTATCTAAAAACAATACTCAAACATGAAATGGTAAGTGGAAATAATGGTTTTAAGCCACTTATTTGTTACAGGGTCTACCACGAGATCAAATTAAATAAGGGAACATACATGAAGAGTAAAAATGATAAAATATTCTGTGAATTAAACACTATAATACAGAAAGAAGTCAATGAAACCTAGAAAGTTAAAGAACAAACAAGTAAAATGTATCATTAGTCAAAATGGCACACTAAAAATATCGACTAGTAAAACGAAGTAGTTTAAAATAAAGAATCTGTGACAAAAACCACATGATGTAAAAACATACAAAAATCTTCTTATGATCAAACCTATCTGGAGAAACAACAGTCTTTTTTTTACATGAAAGGCTGAGGTACATCTTAGAAAAGGACACATGACAAGAGAAGACAGACGCAAGAGGCATGTGTCTAGCCTAAATGTGATGGTCCAGTCACTGAAGGAACAATTCTGAGGACAATGCACACTGTGTCCCTCATCTCTCATATGACAGTGGGAATAAAAGTTAGTACTATTTTACAGCAATTCCTACTAAGAGTTGAGGTTGGGCTCTGGTGACAGGTAGACCTGGGTTCATATCCTGGCTCTACCACTTACCACTTACAAGCTGTGTGAATTGGGACAATAATCCCTCCATGTTTCAATATTCTCATCTATACAACAATGCAACGAACAGTGCCTTCCTCATAAGGTAGCAATGAGATCATCCATTTAAAGGGCTTAGCTTAGCCTGCCCAATTAGCACGAACTCAGTAAATGATAGGTGTTCCTCTTGATATTATTAGCTTAGGTAACAGAAATAGTGCAGGTGGGGTGGAGCCCTTTAGAACATGACACACAGTGTCCTGAGCAGCTAATTGGACTGACAAATGATATAACGGAGATGTGGAGAGACAAGAAATACATGGCCGACGCAGGTACCTTTGACATAAGAGGAAAGGAGGGAAATGACAAATGCCACATAAAATTTGAAGGAAGTTATCAATAACTGTACTTGAGACCCCCTATCCCATAAGGGTAAAACACCACAGGATAAATGTGAGGAGTCTGAAGTTCCTACAGATTGGTTAAGGGGAAAGCCAGAAATATACTGTCTTGTAATGTCTGTCATGGTCATATTTGTGCCCCCAGCCTACTGTGACCTGGAGGAAGATATTACGACAGCTACAGCAGAGTCCAAAGATTAACACGACAGAGACCTTTGGATGAGAAGATGCAGGGCACCAGACTGTCCCCTGTAAATGCTAATAATAG
>NW_006436301.1:1483256-1495933 GCF_000325575.1 Pteropus alecto | reverse complement strand
ACTCCTGACCAAAAAGCCCTGCAACTGTTACTGACGTCTTTAAAACAACAGAGAAATGTTTCCAATTATATACGAAAAGATGCCAGTGAATTTCCCGCCAGGCTCCGAAGGCAAGCCAGGACACAAGCAGACAGTCATTACAGATTCACTCTAGAGAGATGAGCCTAATTACATGCGTCTATCAAAGGAACTTCACGTTATAAGGAGTGCTCGGTGGTGGATTAGTTATAATCTCAGTCAGGTCTGTGGTATAATTTTTTAAATAATTAATTTAAATTATCTTTCCTTTTCTTCCATATGTAATTTAAAATATTTATTTATTTATTAAAGTACAGTTGACATATTTTATTAGTTTCAGGTGTACAATGTAGTGATTTGACGTTTATATATCTTACAATGTGATCATCGCAGTAAGTTTAATAACCATTTGTCACCATATAAAGTTATCATGATATTGTTGTATATCTCTTGTATACTCCTGTACACTACATCCCCATGACTTATTTATTTCATAACTAGAAGTTTGTACCTCTTATTCTCCTTCGCCTATTTTACCTGCCCATCAACCCCTTCCCTATGGCAGCCATCAGTTTGTTCTCTGTATCTATAAGTCCATTTCTGTTTTGTTGTGTTTTTTTTAATTCCACATATAAGTGAAATCATACTGTATTATTTTTATCTTGTTTTTGAAGTACACGTACACACGTAAAATTACACATATATTAAGTGTGCCAAGAATTTTCACTAACCAAATACACCCACAACCATCAGATGGATCAAGGCATATGACATTACTTGCACTCCTTCATGTCCTGTCCTGGCTGGTACTCTTCCAAAGATCACTATCCTCCTGAATTTCTAATCGCACAGCTAAGTTTCTGCCGTTTTTTTCCTTACTTAAATGCAACCGAGACAGGATGCACTTTCTGTGTGATGACTTCTTTTGTTCAAAATAACATTTTATGATCTCCGCATTGCTGTGAAAAACTGCAGATCATCGATCCTCAATGTTGTCTGGTATTCCACTGTGTGAATGAACATGTATTTATCCATGCTATTCTTGATAGATATTTGGACTGTTTCCAGTTTGGGGCTATTATAAATAGAACACTATGAACATTCTTGCATAATCATTTAGTGATCGTATGTATGCATGTTTACTGATTATTTACCTAATAAAATTTTCTAGGTCATAGGATTCTTTAGGTTTTTAATGTTTCAAAAGTTGGTAATACTGGATAAATCTTCCATCTGAAAAAAAGTGATACTAAAGCTTGGGCATGCATAATCTACCAGTAGAGAGTTTGCAACAATGCTGAGGGTAAATTTACACATTGACGCAAAGCTACTTAAAGACTATAAGTTATCCAGAAGAAATAAGACTCCCAGGGTTTACTTTGAAAATCCAATCTAATTTACTTACTTCAAATGTCTTAACGATTACTTTTTAATGTGTGGCTGCATCATGGGTTGCTATATATTAAAAACACTGGCAAATTGATGGACATCAACGCTATGTTCCTACGCTAACATGACAAGACTGGATTTGGTATTTGATTTCTTAATTTTTCCCAAGAATTGGATAGACCATATTCACATCATTTCTTCTTCTTTTTTTAAATAACTTTCAATGAACCTGTGAACTATATGAAAGAAAAAGAAAACATGAAGAAAGTCATCTGTTTAAGTCTTCATACTGAAACTACTTTTTCCAAACTACTCTTAAAATGTCCAGTCTGATTAAAAACCAGAAATGTTCTCAAAACTGTGAAGCTGCTAGGACTCGACAGGAATTAACTCAATAGCATTTTTAGTAAGATAAACATTGCATCTGGGAAACAAAGTCTCCTGATGTTCAAAGCGTGATTAGCAATGCCCATATCTTGAAGGGACACTTTTGGTTTAAGTGCAGCTTCACCAGTATTTATGGTTTTATCATTTTCGGTAAATCACTCATACTGCTTCCTAGAATCACATCCCTTCGCAACATGAAGGGCCCTGAGAAACTAACCCTAATCCACCTCTCTCCTCCATGCCTATTTTACAGATGAGAAAACTGAAACTTAGACAAAGAAAGCGATTTCCCCAACCTCGACCAGCATATTTTTTTTAGCAAACCAGTGTTGGAAAACCTGTGAGTAGATCCCAGCTCTCTTTGCCTACCACACTCTTTTATACCTCTATTTATGGATATTAATTACTTCTTCTCACTATAGTAGATACCGACAGTACACACAACGTTCCAGATATTATACAACGTCTATACATAACCAAACATTCCTCGTCATACCTGAAAAGACCTCATATAAACTTAAACAAAATACTCATCACACATACACTTTAGTAAGGCAACCTAGTAAACATTTATTCTCTTATGCATTCATTCACTCAGCAAATACATTGAACATCAATTATATGCAAGGCATTGTACTTGGAATTTGGAAGAGAAAAATAATCAGCCAGTATATCTGACCTCAAAGGGTTTATAGATTTGTTGGGACTATGATCAAGAAAATGAATAACAGCAAACCAAGGAGATGAATGTTATGATGAAAATATATGCAAACTTTTATGGGGGTCGCCATATGAGGAGGTAGGGACTAAATCTGCCTGGCAACAAAAGGAATCATAAAGGGTTTCGCTGAGGAATTAGTGCTTGACCTGAATACTGAAGGATGAATAAGAAAGAAGCTTGCCAAGGGACGAGGACAATAGGAAAAAGGGAGAGCATATTCCTGACAGAGGTGACATCATATAAATCACAGCATGTGTGAGATCACAGAACAGATGTCAATCAAAATGCCTGGAATAGAGGGTGCCACATGAGTAGGTGACTAGAAAACTGAGTGGGGAAGATCACGATGGGCTTTGGGCTCTATTCCATCGATAAAGCAGAACCCCAAGGACATTTTAAGGGGTAGACAAGATGCAAATTTTGTTTCAGGAAGATCACTTCAGCTGTGGCATAGAGACACATTCATAGGTTAGAAAAAAGAAACTGGAGGGACAGATCAGTTGAGGAGAACTGAGATATGATAGTGGCTTGATTTAATCTGAGAAAAGCAATTGTTAAAATAGGCGACACACACGATGAAGACACTTCTCTATTCTGAAAGTAATGGCAGCTTAACAACTCTATAACATCACATGAACTATTTTTACATCTCCTTTGAAAACAACCTTGTAAAACAATTTCTTAATCTTATCTTTGTTGTCCTTTACTGAAAACATACCTAATAACAGAATGAGATCTCTACTCATCGCAATTCCCATCTCCACTGGAGAATCCTCCAAAACCTGACTGGGGAAATGCTCAGGGCGACAGCTCACTATTGACCTTTATTCCCTGCCCTATGTCTCCTTATAAAAACTCTGGGGTGCTTTCTATAGTGGAAAGTGCATGACATTTGGAATGAGGTGGCGAGGGTTCAAGTCCCCTAGTCACTGTTTGTTTACTTTATGACCTTGACTAGCATAGCTCTCTGAAACTGAGAATGTATAAAATAGAATTACTGTATATTCCTACTCAACTCACAAGATTCTTGTAGAGATCAAATGAAATAAAAATGCTGTGTGCTATTACTTTGGAAACTGTAACATGCTATTTGTTACTAGCACATATATCACAGATTACATCCTTGAACATGAAACGAGTAACATAGTATTTCTTGCTCTTAGCCATACATATAAATCACAAAAGCAATCAACGGAAATCTGAAGAGCTTCTAGATTCTATTACCACCATAGGAACTGACTTACTACCTAAAAGCAAATTTCTGCTAGATTCTCAGTGCTACCTCATTCCACTAGAAACCCCAGAAGCAGAGGTTAGAATGGCATTCATTTGATGTGCCATCATCACTCACAGAACATTACAAGGAAACTGTCTATTTTCCTTAAAAGTAATGTTCTCCTCCTCATGTCTGTAGGCTTAGTGTGTCAAACTGGGGAGCGCATGAAGTCATGAGTCCATTCATTACGGTCATATACACACAGGTTGAAATTAAGTGGCCCTACGTCTAGACATATTGCCTATATCTCCATCACACTCAACCATGACCAGTCTCCAACTGCACATGGTAGAGATCAGGGTTGTAGACAGCAACGCTGAAGCAGCATTTCTTAAGAAATAACTGTGGCTTGAGGGGAAGGGACAGTTGGAGCAGCCCAGCTGTCTCTGCGCTGGCCAAATACCAAGGTCGCCAATAAAGGATTCATCCATACTCAGGAGATTTTCCACCAGTTGTGCAAATTTTACCCCAGTAAACCCAGTATTTCTGATGAGAAACATTCCCTGTTATTCTTTCCAGGATATGTACAAAGACAAGAGATTGCTTGGCATGTAACAAAGTCAATAAATATGTATTTGTTGTTGATTGAGATCCAGGAATATTCAGAGTCTCCGAGGGGCTCAACCAAAACAGCCAGATACATTAATATAAACCATCCTTCAGAGGCTTTTAGAAACTGTCTCTAAAGTGCTGAATAATGAGTGTAGTAGACTGCTTTGGTTTGCTGCCCAGCATCCATTTCCTCTCCTTCATGATAATAGTATCCCGGACTTTCTCTTCTAGGTGATTTGTATAGGATTAACTTTATTCCCAGCCTCTGGAGGTGAATTCTGAATGTCTTAAACCAATTAGCATTTTCCAAACACCTGAACACAACATTGTCCCTGGGAATGGTAGGACACATTCATTCTCTGTCTTGAAAAGGACGCATGTCCCTAGGGAGCTGCTCACAACCATCTGTGACCAAGGAATACAATAATTGGCCTTGGGATGAAGATAACCGCATGGAAGAGTGAAACAGAGCAGGTCCTTGGTGATGCTGTTTGGTCACTGAATCAGACTACCTAAAGCTCGCAGCTTCTATGAATTTTTCAGTTACATGAGTCTACAAATTCCCCTCATTATTTAACCAAGTTTGAGTTGGTTTATATGTTATTTGTAGTTCAAACCATCTCCATTTATACTCTAGTAACTGTGAAATTAAATTGATACTGGTACTTAGGCTAAGATTTATTTTCTGAGTGACACAACTAGAGTGTCTTTTTGGAAAGAAAAACAAATAAGTGACAAAGGTTCTGCATAAATCCTTGTAAATCCATGGAATAGTTCCCGAGACCTTACTGTACCCCCAGAAGGGACTGTAGTCCTTTTTGGACCCACTGGTGAATTATTTCTTCAACTATTGGTGAGTGATAGCTCTTTACTCCTTTCCACAGTACAATTCTGGGGGCCTGACACAGATTCTATTGCTTATAATGCACTGATCTGAATGTACTCCATTCACATCACTAGCTTCCTTAAAAGATTCCTCCGCAAATGTCACAACACTGTAAAAGTATAAATATGGGTCAATATGAAAGGTACAGATCTATCGAGGGGAATTACTGGACACCTACGACTTCTCCGAGAGGCATGTATGACCCTGGGCTAATAATTCACTAAGACGATCATGAAAGTCGTAGCGTGTAACTGGATCTAAAAGATAAGACTTCAGTGGTAAAGATGATAAGTCCACCACGCATAGGAAACTACGTGGCCAGAGAAAGGGTCCTCCCTTAAAACCCATTGATATGTATGTGGAGGGCAAAAATAGCTTTCTGGTCTTGGCAGAAGCAGAAAATCTGCATACTAATAATGGCAACTATAATGTATAGATTTATGAGTTGCAAAGTTGGATTATCCTAATCATAGCAACTTTGAGACGCTTGTATGAAACAGATATAAAACCTGAGGCTTGGAAAAGTGTATTCTTTTTCAGGGTCACGTTACAAGTAAGTGGCAGATCTGGGATTTGATCCAGGACCATCTGATTCCAGAGCCTAGACACTTAACCACCCTTCCATAGCACTCCCCAAAGCAACACTAGGTTGGAAAACCTGAAAGGCACCAGAATGGAGAAGAGATCTTCATCCTTCCTCAACCAAATCACGGTAAATGCATGTTTACTAGGTACATGATGGTACCAGTTGAAAATCTGTCTGAAAATCCTCAACAAATACCTTCCTTTTTTCTTTCAATAAAGTGTCTTGCAGTTTCTTCCTCTTACTGTAAGACTTCTGACTATTTTGCTTCTTTGACTTCTTTCTTGATTTCCCCTTAGTTCTCAATTTAAGTTTTAGAAATGATACACTACATTTTTACACCATAATTACTTTTGTACCTTGTCCTGTAGCAAGGCAAAGAAAACAGAGATGCTTCGGAATGACAATGACATTTTCAAAATGACAAGAGGGCATTCATTTAGGAACCTGTGGTGTGCTAAATTGTATGGAACTGCTCTTCTCAGGGGAATTAAGAAGATAAAAGGGGGTTAGTAAATATGAGCCAAAGGTGGAGTCTGATTCATACCTATAAAAAGCAGCAGCCAGGCAGGTTGATCCACCACTGAAAACGGAACGCGCTTGGCGAGTACTGATGCAGAAATAGACCATTCTAGACAGCTTTCGCTCACCCTAGGATCCTAAAGGAGAAAGTCCTTCAGAAAGAGCATTTTAATCAGCAAGTTTTCAGCAATTAAATGCCATCTTCAGAAGCTTTATACATAAGGAATTGAATGTATAGTTATGAATATTGAATTCTTTAGAGAAAAGGGAATGAAAGTCGTATCAAAACCAACAAGGCATCAGGACTGCAACATAAATACACAATTATACTGAAGTAATAAAACTGTCCATAAGTGGCAGACCATAACATAAATCACGGTGACTCAAATAGAGAGAGATACGAGGTGAGAACTAGTTCATCCTTGCATGTTAGCGAGACGTCACACCGAGTGGTTCATTTTGTCAACAGTAGGAGTTGTTTGCTACAATCGTATTTCCCCTCGCATATCCATTTATTTCTCCATTGTCAAATTACACCTGTTAACTGGTTTGAGGATCCAACCAGGTGTAAAAATGCATATGTTAAGTTTTTTAGAAAAAAAAAAAACAACACTTTACTTCAACAAACTTCTCCTCGACTTTTCTTGTTCGTTAGTTACTAAATCCTGCAAAATATTTGGAAATAAAAAACAACAATGCCATCCTTGTCTTTCTGTGATCATTTCCATGACCCTAAACTAGCACCCATATCCTCATGCCTATTGGAGAATGCACTAACCTCCTAAGTGGCGATCCTACACCCTGCCCTTCTTACACATTGCTGGACAAATGCATTCAACAGTTATTGAGTGCCTTGTATGCATTGTCCTAGATGCTTGGGATCCCTTCGTAATCAAAGATCCTTGACCCCCGTGGAACTGATTTTCTAACAGTAGGAGATAGGCAATGAAAAATATGTGTAACAAATAAGTCATACTTTGTGTTGTGCTGATGACAACTGGTAAGTGTTGTAGGAAAAAAAGAAGAGAAAGAGGAAGGTACATAAGATCTTCCCCAAATAGCATTTTTCATTGTGCCATTCTGACCCCCACCCCGTTTTTCTGCCTTCAATGGCTCCCTGTTACATGTTTGTTTAACTGGGAACTCTGAAGCCTCTCAGTTGCTTCTGGTATCTGCCCCACACTCAGGATTCTACCACTTCTTTTCTATTTTTATCCTCTATCACTCCACATTCACAAGTTTTTGCTCTAGCAAAGCCAGTGAGCTTCAATAAGGAGTTCATAACAACAACAATAGCAGATAAAATAAATGAGCACTTACTGTGTGCCAGACATTTGCTGAAGTCTTCACATGGTCTACTCATTTCATCCTCACATTCTCACACTACTCAGTGAGGTAGGTATTATCTTCCTCCTTTTGCAGATGAGGAAACTTAAGTACAGGGAGTCATGTGTTCAAGGTCACACAACTAAGTGGCTGAGCTAGTGCTTGAATTCGGATCTCTGACACCAAAGCCTACGCTCTTCACCAGCATGTGCTGGATTTTAAATGATGACCTGAAATCATCGCACTAGGGCAGGAGTTGGCAAATTTTTTTCTGTAAAGCGCTAGATGGTAAGTATTTTAGGCTTTGCAGGCCATGCAGTTGCCTGGGAAAACTACTCAACTCTGCCATTGTAGCATAAAAACAAAGCATAGACAATATGTTCTACAACGCTTGGACACTGAATCCCAGAGTCCACACAGTTTGTAAGTGATGGATCAAGAATGCTGACCCAAGCAGTCTGACTCTAGATCCAACAGACTGGTCTGCCTTTCAATGGTTAAATAATGTTATACACATAAAGTTCTTATTGAGTGCCTGGCACATAGTAAGTCCTCAAAAATAATAGTGGTTATCATCTTCGTTATCTAAAAAAACTCACTGAGGTATAGAATAGTGAGGGCTATTACAACTAGTTTCAAAACAAAATTTAAAAAATTTATTTTTTCTAGCTTTATTGACGAATTATTAGCAAAGAAAATTGTATACATTTAAAGTATACAACATGATGACTTAATATATGTATAAATTTTAAAATGATTACCACGCGCGAGTTCATTAACACATCTATCACTTCACATAGTGTGAATATGTGGTGAGAATGCTTAAGATCTAATCTCAGCACATTTCAAACACATAATACAGTATAATTAACTATAGTCACCATGCTGTATGTTATTAGATCCCAGAGCTTATTATTTTTTTAAAAAATTCAAGCTTGACAGGACCAAATGAAATTCATATCAGTCTTGATGGGTAATACACTCATGAACAATCAACAAAAGACAGCACAATCTGATCGCAGTGTCCATCCTTACCAGCACACTTCAGTAGTACAATATTAACCTCATCTGTAAACGCCGACTTTCCTGCAGGTGTAGTCTAAAGAATCTGGTGCCAACCCAGGGTGAGGTCAGGGTGTTGTCACCTTAGAACACAGAAGAACAAGACCCAGAAACCAGGCCAGGGCCTCCAAAGTTTCTCTCTGGCACAAGATGCAGCATGAATGGTCATCAGAGTAAAGTGGTTCCTCTTGAGGCCTGGCTATTACCTGATAAGCCACGGGTATGTATTTCAGCTTTGCTTTGGGTTCTCGATTTTGGTTGGGCACACAAACGACTTCAATATTACCCTTCTGACACTTTCTTTTATAAAAATGTTGCCTGGTCTTGGCTCCTCTGTAAAACCCCTCCCCGGGGCTGTCCTACCACTCACAGGCAAACAAATCAAGCAGCTTCTTTCCTGCTGTGTTCACATTCAGTCATCAATACCAACTGTGCAGGCCTGAGCTGAGGTGTGGAAGATGACACCTCTGGAATGCAGCAGTCCAGGATACTGCACAAAGAGGTAGGTAGGTAGATAGACAGATGGATAGATATGGAGATATTTTTTTACTGGCAGAGAAAAAAATGTACTTTACGTGTGACAGGGACCTGGAATTAGAGGATTTCCTCGGATGTAACTTTCTATCATTATAAAGCATCTACTCGTGAGGCAAATCACTTTTTTCCAGACTTCCTATAGGATAAGCCGTATGTTCAAATACTGTTAAAAGTTGTAGGTAAATTGTTCTTTCTCTGTTTAAGATAATAAAGTGGTCGTTTCTTATTTATATTAGCCCAATTCCTAATTGTTCATTTGAGGTTATCATGACTACATGCATAATGGATGTATTTTTCTAGGGACAAAGCAGAGACATGAAATAAAACAACATATAAAATACTATGACTTTTTGAATTTAGTGTACTACTTTTATAACTCCAAAACCCCAAAATACCGGAGTCGATTTTGATCTCCAAAAATTTAATTTCCCAGTTTTTAGTGAAACTAAATATCTCTCGATAGACACAGATATACTGTTCATGTGGTATTCCCAGTCCAACAGTCCTTACTATTGGAGAGACAATAAAAAGTCAAACTTAGGCACTGCTCTGGCGTATTTTACAATTTAATAGAGAAGAACAAGACATACACGAAATCATTTCAAAACATGTGGCAAGTGCTATGATTGCAGGAATTCAAGGTACTAAACAGAACCTAGAACAGGATGGGTTTGGTGAAAGGAAAGGAAGTGGTCAGGGAACCTCTTCCTGGAAGAAGTGACGCCTAATATGAGTAATGAAGCGTAAGTATAAATTAGCCAGGTAAATAAGCATTTTCCACACAGAAGAAAAGAGAAAAAGCAAGAAGGTTAGAATGAATGCTTCAATTACAAGAAAAAAACAAGAATCTCTGAACCACGAGATGATATAGCTTGAGGAAAAAAGAGGGATATGAGACAATATTGAAGGTATGCTAGGAGTTCAGATCCATTCGTTCATTTGTTCTCACGCTCCTTTATTCATTAAGCAAACTTTTAACTGCATATCTCCTTTTTCACAAAAGGAAATAAGACTGTCATTGTGATGCTTATCATTTAGTGGAGGAAACAATTAAAACAAATAATTACCATCCAGTGCAGTGAACATTTCCTATATAGAGGAAATTTATCTCCCAATCGAATATTATTTCTTCAGAAAGTTTTCCTCGATCACCCCCTCTGAAGGAGTTGCTCTTCCCTTCCTATGCTTTCCCTTTCCATGTATTCTTTTACTGCTTAGCAAACTCTTAAAATATTAGGCCAATTATATGAAATTGCCATTTTTATAAGGCAAAATCGGTCAAATATCAATAATTTCATGTGATTCAACCCAATATATATTTTCTAACACAATATATTATTTGGGTAGTCACTTATTTTTATTGCCCCTTATGTCTATGAGCAAAGACCATATCTACTTTCCTCACCAGTACATGCTCAGTATGTAGCACAGTGCCAAGTACAGTGTAAATATTCAATAAATGTTAGTTATTATGATTAATATTGCTATCATCATCATCATCATCATCATTACAGCTCTATAAACATTTTTGGATTAATATGTGCTAAAATGGTATAATTCAAATAATATGAGAGCACATAGGAGGAGCATCTGACTCAGAATTTTCTGGTGGGAGGTCAATAGGTTAAGAGAAAAAGAGTTATTTAAATCGAGGTCCCCAACATGACCGGTAGTCAAAGAAAAGAAGAGTTACAGTAAAGGGTGCTCTGGAAGAAAATCCGGCAAGTGTAAAGGCTCACAGATGGGGAGGGAGCACAGCCTGCATGTCAAGGAACTGAGAGGCTATTGTGGCTTGAGCGAATGAAGGGCATGGGGAGAGTAGGCCGAGACAGAGTGGTGGGCAGGGGACAAATGATTAAGGGCCTTGTCGGGCCTTGTAAGGCATTTAGGTTGCACTGTAAGGGTGACTGGAAGCCATTGAAGAGTTCTGAAGAGAAAAGTGACATATTAAGGATAATGCTGAAGCTGTGTGTGCAGAGAATTAAGGAAAAGTAGAAGGATGAAAGGAGATCGTTTAGAAGTCTGGTACATGATCCAGGTTAGAGATCAGAAAAATCTAAACTCTGGAAAGGAGGGTACAGCTGAAGAAGAGGAGCAGATTCGAGTTATTTAGGGCTTTGTGGATGGTTTAGAAGTGGGAGAGAGAGGCTTTGGGCTGGGCAGACTTGGTAGGTGGTAGGGCCATAACTGAGACGGGCAGCGCTTGAGAAAGAACAGAGGAGATAAGGGTCGTTGAGATCAGTTTTGAACATGTTGAGATTCTAGAGTTACATTCCTGACTAAAGAGGAAGCCATGCAATTACAGGAAGGAACAGCTGAGGCTTTTGCTAAACTGTTATTTCCCATCAACTTTTACATACTGTACAATAACTACAGTTATCCTAATACAGAATTTACTACTTTGGAGTAAAATTTTACCACGACTAAACCTTAAAATATGTGGCATTGGTTTAGAGGGGTGACAGCAGGCAACAGGTTATAAGAAAATAAATTTGGAAAGCTAAAAACTGGAGAACTGTATAATGCCATAACAAAACATGTCATAAAACTTTTGCCTTCAATAATTTTGGAGGCAGACCATGTACGTGCTGAACTAGTAGCTCTTGGAGAAAACATTTTGAAAAAGTGAGTGTTGGTATGTGTTGATTGGTGTTTCTTATGTTTAGCAAGGTGATAATAGCTCAATATAGTTAGGTAAATATTAAAAGAAAAATATGAGATCAGGAAATAAGATGCATGCTTACAAGCAAAAATGAAAAATAGTAATGGAGTCCAAAAATTTAGAGTTTCCATAGGATTAGAAAGGCTGACTGCTTTTGGAACCCCAAAAGTATAAAATAAGACTGACGAAGGCTTTGACCAACAAATACCCATAAAAATTTTGCAGTTACAAAAACAGACTCAGTTTAAGGGTGTTAGCTTCCTGCAAGCCTATAATCTCGGATGGTCACAAGGTAACAGCGTCAAGTTGAGAGAGAGAAGCATCAGGTAAGGTAATCAGGAAACAGAGGAGACTTAATGATGTCTACGAAAGAACTTCGGGTATATAATTACTGGCACGTTGAAGTGCCTGAGAGCAAATAAAAATAAACCTGTTTTTTTCCCCCAGTAATAATTTCAAAAGGAATATATATATATATATATATAATTTCCTTTTTCCCATATGCTTTTATGTGCTATTCTGAAGGAATGATACATTTTTCAATGTCAAGTTAAATGCATTAATGAATATGTTACATCAATAGGCCAAATAAGAAAACTCTATAAACATTTTAATAGATATTTTAAAGGTATATTCAAAAATCAATAATAGAAGGATATCTATTTAATTGAGAAAAATTCTATTTCAAAAGAATAGCTAACTTTATACTTAACAGTGAAAGACAAAAAGAATCACCATTAAAATTAGAAATGGACT
>NW_006436301.1:1468109-1483190 GCF_000325575.1 Pteropus alecto | reverse complement strand
AAGCAAGAAGCATCCTATAAAATCTGTACATTTCCCAACCAGAGACTGTCCCCTTCACATTCATGATAAAGCCCAATACACCAAAGGCCACCAGGAAAACTACTATAGTCAAAATTCATTTTTTAACTCGCTGCACCAAGGGAGACTACACACCACAGGAAATCAGGGTTCATCCATAAGAGCCAGTTAGGACGGAGTATGAGTTTGCAAGGGCTATCACAACAAATACCACACACTGGGTGGCTTAACAAATTTATTTCGCACAGTTCTAGAGACTGGAAGTCTTGAAATAGAGGTGTCGGCTGCTTTGGTTTCTTCTGAGGCCTCCCTCCTTGTCTTGCAGGTGGCTGTCTTCTCTGTGTCCTCACATGGTCTTTTCTCTTGCATGCCTGCCTCTGACGTCTGAGTCCTAATCGCCTCTTTGCAGAAGGATACCAGTCAGATTAGATTGGGGCCCACTCTAAAGATCTCAATTTAACTTAATCGCCTCTTTAAATATAGGATATCCAAATACAGTTACATTCTGGAGCACTGGTTAGAAATGCAACATGAATTTATTTTTTGGTGGGACACAATTCAGCCCTTAGCGGATGGGAATGTTTGGCTTTGTGCTACAGAATTTTAGGGAGGACTTAAAGAAATGGGCATGTGTTCTGGATTAAATGCTATCAGGAAACAGGGACAAATCTGTAATTTAGTATTGTGTGTTTTATCTAGGAGGTAAAGAGAATGATATGGGCTAGAGTTGTCATTGGTAAAATAGTTGCATTACCAGGAATGGGAGGTCTTTAGTTATTTTATGTGGGTGCGGGGTGTTCTTGTTTTTTGGCTGCGTTTAGTCATGATTACTGAGAAGCCTTGTTTTTTTCTTTTATTTCATCAAGGTCGCGGAGTGATCTCTTTTCAAATGCTGTTGATATTGTATGGAACTGTTTATTTCAGCAGAGAACACCATGGCCTAGCTATTTAGCAGTAAACACCATGGCCTAAATTTAGTTGCCAGGCCTGCTACCAGCTGTCAGCTGTCAGGGCTGTTTATTTCTTTCTCACCCACTTTCGATGTGGCAATGAAGAATAATGAACAATAAAGAACATCCTGAAATGTGTAGCCAGGTGCCATGGAGAGTAATAGAAAAGGAATTCCTCCAAGAAAGCAGAATTAGGGGTTTATCGTGGACATTTCTTCATGGCCATGGCAGAGAATTTCACAGCATCCCTTTCCAAACAGGTTTCTCACTGTGTTCACCCTTTCCTACTCCACTATTCTATTTTGGGTACAGCGAGGTGGAGATACTGATAATTCAGCTTTTCAGGTCATGGGTAATCAGAACATAAGGAACTATATCGAGATCTGACTGAGCTACATTTGGTGACTGCATGAGATTTTGGGGTATGTCACTTAAAGAGGTCTTGAGTGTGTGCTACATGGGAGGATACAAAGGAATATTTTAACCAGAATGGTACACATGACAGAGACTGCCCGTAATTTACATAGTTGTAAACAGCACTTCCCAGCCTCACTTGCATCAAGTGTGGTTATATGAACGAGATCTAGCCAACTAAATGTGAGAGGAAATGCTCTGTGCCACATTAATCCTTGATGCATTAGAATCTCTCAAACAAATGATGTTCTTTCCCCTTTCCAGCTGATTTGGATGGGGATTAACATGGAGATCAAGGAGGCCGAGTAGGACGATGACGAAGTCTTTGTCAGCTTGAGCCACTCAATGACTGTTGGAGAACCGACCTCCCCAGCCAGAAGCATCCATCTCGTACTTTTAAATGAACACGAAGTAAATCTATATTTTGATCAAGCCGTTATACATTTGGCTGTATATTCTTTACAGCAGGTAGTGATTTCCTAATTTCAGCCCTGTTTAGCATAATTATTGATTGATGAAATGGTTAGTTAGTTGTTGGTTGACTGCAGTACTAGAAAAAATGATATAAGCTCTTAAAAGCATATAATTCTTGCGAAAGGTGTATTTTTGCTTGCATATTTAACCATACCTGGGTTACAATCAGCTGGCACCTAAAAGTCACCATTATAGAACTATAAAATGTCTTTGCGCTTGCATTTCCTAAGCATCATATATGTCACTGCACAGGGGAAAGCCATCAAGGATATGGCTACTAACACTCCTCTTAGCGTCCCTCTTGACAAATTCCTCCTAAGCCTCTGGAAAGAAAAAAATGTTTATTTACCTGATGAACTCAAATACTTCATCAGACTAAAGCAAGAATAATTACACATTGTATATGTTGTAGATCTTAAGACGTTTAGAACTGAGTTTCATCATACCTATGTTCTGACAGGGTCTTTTAAAAATATAATATAGTCCCTTCCTTCCACCACTTGGTTTATGTGTTTTACCCAATGTTAAGATCTTTCCTCCTAGAGAATTCGTACTTCCATGCATGTTGCCTTTCATCTTTCTTGGAAGCAGGCATTGGATATTTATATATTTATATATTTTTCTTTCTCCTTCAATTCCTTTCAATGCTCTGCATGATCCCTAAAGTTTTGGGGGAAATAAAATTTTCCTCAGTAATTCCAAACCTTCCTATTCTATGTCATTTTTACTTTTTTAAAATCCTACAAAGTTATTGGTAGAAGGCTTTGAGTTCCCAATCAGGTTAAAAACCCGGAAGCAGTATGGGGTGGGAAGAATACTTGCAATTAAAATGGTAGAAGAAGCAAAGCGTATCTAGCTACTTCTAACTGAACAGTAGGAGCAAAAGGCAGAACAAAACACTTTTCCTCATGCATCCAACTCAATCCTTCTCTAGCTCACCTTTTTTCTCACACCACCCTGGGATTCCTCGCTCAGACAGTGGGGAGATTATAGTGATTTTCATGGAGAAATAAGAAACAGCCCCAAGTAAAGCAAGTCCCTCTGGTATTTGCTTTCTGTTTAGAATGCACTTGAAACCTGAGGGAAACTCTCAAGCTGTGACTTGGGACATTTGTACTGCCTGGTCTTTCTCTAGACTTAAGCTGTACTTCAAATTTAAGAATGGAGATTCTAGAGCGACATCAGCAACATGGCTGAGCAAGATGTCTCTCATTCATATCTCGTGCCACCAACAATTTGGCATCCACCTACAGATAGAGGTGGCTTTGCGGGAGCTGTGAGATCTAGCAACATTCTCCAAGGGACCCAGGAGGAGTCTCGCTCACACATTTGTTGGATAACAGGTATACAAATCTCAGTCTCGACTGTGGACCTTTCAGTGGCCTATGAACCAGCTCTAGTCCCTTGCAGCTGTGGTCCCAAAGCCCCTGGAGAACACTGTCTTAAACAGAAACAGTCACATATGGATAAGAGAGCCTTTGAGGAAGTCCAACACATTATTGGAGCAAAAAACCAAAACCAAAAAACCAAACCAAAACAACAACAAAAAAACCACATGAGTGTGTAAGCATTCAATAGGATAAGAAGACAAATTTGACTTTACCTGAACCACCCCTCCCCCAAGGCGATACCGCAAAGTGCAGAGAGATCTTTTCTGCTGTGATTTCTCCCACGGGGGAAAGTGAGCGCGTGAGTGAGCACGTGGCTTTGCCAGCTGTGTGGGATGCCGCTAAAGGCGCCCACTTCTCTCTCACCCCATACAGAGCACTGAACTGTGAGCTGCTTGACTGGGGTCAGGAAGCATCTGGAAGAGCAGCAGATGGTGCTCTCGGAGGATGTTAAAGGGAGGTGCATCTTACTAGCTGCTGCACAGCTCCATTAAGAAGCCTGCCTACAAGCTGCTGGGGATACCTTGTCTCCATGTCCTCCCCAGCTGGCCCATGGGCACCCCCAGTGCTCCACACACCTCAACCAAATGTCTGTCTACGGATGAGTGGATAAAGACGTGGTATGTATATACAATGGAATATTATTCAGCCATGAGAAAGAAGGAAATCCTGCCATTTGCAATAACATGGATGGACCTTGAGGGCATTATGCTAAGTGAAACAAGTCAGACAGAGAAAGACAAATACCATATGATTTCCCCTATATGTGGAATCTGAAAACATCAAACTCATAGAAACAGAAAGCAGAATGGTGGTTAACCAGGGGCTGAGGGATGGGGGGAGATGGGGAGATATCGGTCAAAGGGCACAAACTTCAAGTTAGAAGATGAATAAGTTCTGAGGGTCTAATGCACAGCATGGTGGTTATAGTTAACGATACTGTATATACACTTAGAAGTTGGTAAGAGAGTATGGCTTAAATGTTCTGACCACAAAAAAAAAAAAAGGTAACTGTGTGGTGATGGAGGTGGTGACTAACTCTACTGTGGTAACCATTTTATAATAACGTAAGTGTATCAAATGATCACGTTATATACCTTAAACTTATGCAATGTTATATGTCAATTATATCTCAATAAAGCTGGAAAAAATAATAGAAACTCTAAATTTTAATAATACTTTTTAAACAATCGGTACTATCTCCTCTACTCCCACTCCTTTTCTGTTGCTTCCTCATAATACATAAACACGCTCACCAAAATATGTTTCAGCAAAGTATTCTAGAGATAACTATTAAAGAACAGAAGAAATTAATGTATTTGTCAGAAGTGTGGCAGCTTATACATGTAAGTAATTTTGACACTGTTCTCTATTATCAAAGTTTGAGAATCTGCAATGTTAATGAATGCTTCACTATTCTCTGTCTACACCCCGCACGCAGAAGTGTGATAGAAACTAGCACCCTAAGAGACTGCAAACAGAGCTTCCATCTGCCTTTATTTTTTAAATTTCTTCTAAGGCTCACCAAAATTACTCTCAATAATACACTCAGGACACAGAATTCCAAACTGAAAAGAGCTGGAAAGAACCTTAGAAGTCATCTACTTTAATCATCTTCTTTCCTGTTTTTTTCTTTTCCTTACTTTTCTTTCTTTCTCAATACACAGAAAGAACTTTATTTTGTCGTGTGTTAGATATTTTTGTATTCTTATAAATATTTTCGAGCCTGTTCTCTGATGCAATTAAGTTGCTTGGAAATAGTTCGATCTCTGATCCATCCAGGTCTTGCTTTCTGAGATTTGGTAAGCAAGAAAAAAACCAATGTTTTCTCTACAGCTTATTATTCCTCATGACTCAGGCAAGATCCTTCTGAGCGCTCTACTCAGTGACCTGTCAATCTTGAGTATTTCACATGTGGATGTTGGGAACAGGCACTGTTACCAGCCCTGTGTGAGCTGCAGGCACTGATGCTATGGGAGAGTTCCTTCTCTGGCCTCAGGTAATTGCACACACAAGTGTCAAGCAGTATTACACTGAGAGCTCAAGGGAGACTCTACAGAACTTCAGAATTCTCTGTAGCTCTGAGAATAATCCAGTCTCATTGCGATTCCTTTACTCCTATATAAATGTGGTCTATGGCTTAAAGCCACTTGCTATTGAAGGAGGTTTTGAACACCACCTCAGAGAAATTAAATTCCGTTTTTAAAAACCAAAACCATTACCCAATAGATATATTTAGTAAATAAAGTAAATGCTTATTTAACTGTTTAATGGTAATTATAATGCTGTAGATATTAATCTAGTAAATATACAATTCCCATCTTTTTTAGTATTTCTCTAAGAAGCCCTACTCATTTTTCTTATGTCCATCATTTTCTACACTGCTGATCCGAAGAAGGGATTATACCCTCTATCATAGATAAGACTCTTTTAAGGGAGAGAGGAGAGACTCGAGCTTCTGTATTTGAGTGTCTACGGGAAAAATTGGGCTGGATTGCAGTGTGTGTGGGCATGAGTATGTAGGTGTAGGTGTGAGGTGACTGTGTGTAGTATACCGACACGTGTATCAGACTGAAGCATAATTACATATCTGAGGGAATGGTATTTACTACTGCTATGTATCTATAAGGCCCCCTGTGTGATTATGTGTCTCGTGCAAGGGAACTGGACTTCTGAGGAATGATGTGAGTTGGGGAACTAGGCTGCCATCGGATAGCTGTGTGGAAACGGCAGGTAGGGTGGGGACCTAGGGACCTAGGCTGTGTGGTGACAGTGAGCAGGCAGAGCTTCTGATTCTACTCTTCCATAGCAATGAGATTTCATTCTACCTAATTCGAATTCAATTACGATGTCTTGAAAGCCCTTTGTTCTAGGGCAAATTCTGAAAAATATATGACGATTACAGAGCATACCCACCCAAAGTTCATATTTGAAAATGCTTAATGTTTTGAAATTTCATTTTGAAGTAATGTTTATGCTGCAGCAGCATTTAAATAAAATTTGGATGACTTCTAAAAACACCCAGCAAAAGAAATGAAGTATTAGGAGCAAAGAGGTAAGAAGTTGAGATCTATTTATTTAAATACGATTTGGGTGTGGAAGATGGTTCTACTTGCCAAGTTGGAGAGAACCTATCTGGGTAGCTGCTTTGTTGTCAGATGTAGAACTTCCATGGATAAACAGAAAAGCAAAATTAATAGATGGAGAAAGGGTCATTTAAAAAAGAGCCCATCACTCCCATTATTTCCCCATGTCTTATAGAAAGTAGGCCAGATCAAATTCACGAGCCAACTGGAGAATCATGCAATGCTATTCTTTTAGAGGAAAGACTCTGAAAGATACTAGAAGAGAACTCAACAAATGCCCAGTTGCTGACTGTGTGTGAGATCATTCACCAAACAGTTCCTAAACACATCTTTTCGTTGTGCCTGGCAAAGTGCTATTAGAGTAAATAGAAGCTGGCCAGACATATGGCCCTTACCCAGATGATCAACTAGAGACCTGTCTAGCAAATATAAATGAGGCAGAGCCTTACCCTGAAGAATGGGCCAGGTTTCCTGTTCTCTGTTCATGCCCTAGCACCATGCTGTACTTGGCATAGGTAGGACAGCATCAAAGGATCCAGTGGTAACACAGGATGACCTTCGTTTGCTATCTGCATTAAATTTTGATATTTAGATATCGTTTTTCAAAGATATATGAGTGATATCTGATTAAACAAATTTTATTCAAAGTTCACTCAACAAATAGTTATTGGATGACTATTATGTCCCAGGCACTGTTCTAGGACATTAAGATACAATAGTAAATAAAATAGAACAAGATCATATCTTTTAGCTGGGGAGAGAGAATAAACAATAAATATAATCTTTAAAAGGCAGCCACCTAATATAGTAGATGATAAATGCCACAGCGGATGGCGGGGGCTGGAGAGGTGGGTGTGAGACTGGTTAAGAGGGATCAGGAGTACTGAGGGAGCAAGTTAGAGATTTAAACAGGGACTATGAGATAACCCTAATTGAGAAGATGATATTTGAGTGACGCTATGAAGGAGACAGGGAGTTGCCCAGGAGACAGGTGGGAAAGGGTACTGCAAGCTGAGAAAACAAGTAGAGAAAGATCCCAAGGTGGGAGCATACATGGCCTGCTCAAGGAACAGCAAGGGGGCTAGTGGGCTAGATCAGAGTGAGGAGAGAGTAGGAGAGGAAGTCAGTGGCGGAGGGGTGGCGGGATGAAGATGGTAATGGTGTAGATCATGTAGGGCCTTGGGCAGTCATTAAAGGGATACCGAAAGAAAGCTGTAATATGGGGGAAAGAACACTACACCTGGAGTCCGACAGATCGGGTTCAAATCCTGTTCTACACATTTCTAATGGTATAAACTTTAGGCAAGTCCATTGTTCAGGGCCTAAGTTTTCTAGTCAGTTCAACAAATATGTCTGAGGTGCCTCCTCTGCACCAGTGTATTCAGAGATGGAAAGCCTCCCAATGGGAAGTACCCATTTGGTCAAGAAGCCTACAGACTCTTGGGGAGAGGAGATGAGGAGACAAATAGGTCCAGCAGAATAGTCAATGTATGAATACGAGTGAAAGGTAGAAAGATGAAAGCCAAGGGGAGGCTTCCCTGACCACCCAACTACCTCCTGCATCCTCATTCTCTATTACAGCACCCTGTCTTCTTCATGGCACATGTCACAATATGAGATTCTTGTATTTCTTTGTCTGGTTTATTGTCTCTCCTCACTAGAAAGCAATTTCAATAAGGGCAGGACTTTTGTCAGCCTGATTTCATTGCTCGACTGTATCCCAAATCCCCAGCACAGGGCCAGGCACAAGGTTGACCCTCCATACTGTGAAAAGAATGAATGGAGAGTGTATAAGGAAAAGTGTCACAGAGTAGGGGACACTTAAGCTGGGTTTCAACATTTATGTAGAGTTTAGTAGATAGACAAGATGGAGTAGGTCACTTCCAGAATAGGAATGAGCTTGTGCAAAGGCAGAAGAGTGAGTTTAGCAAGAGTCGCACATCTGTAACACAGGGGTATCATATCAGGTGTCTCATAAAATGGTTATGAGCATTCGATAAGATCATGAATCTGAGTGGTGTGGAATGGTTCCCGTAGTTTCTGTTGGAGCCATGCAAAGAATATTTGTTACACATGGTTTTATCTATGTGGTGCCCAAAAATCTCTTTGATAGAACTGTTATACAATTGCCTGGATGTCTCGGTGCCATTTAATGCTGCTGTTGTATCAGCAAGAAGAATTTATGAATAGGTTGTTACTGCCTTTCAAACTTGACAAGTGGGTATCAAAACCCTGATTCTTCCTTTGAAGTCTCCTACTATCTCAGCATCACTGAGCTAAAACTCTAATAAATAATCAATATGGCTTCTCTCAAAAACGCCACTCCTGCAGTCCATGAAAGATCAATGTTGCTGTAGCCTTGGAAGGAAGTAACCTTTATGAGATACCTATTATACCAATATGGGAGATCTTCAGGGTGAGAAAAAGAATGCCAACAAGGGATTTCAGCAGACTCGCACAGACCAATCCAGAAATGTTATTAAATAGTATACACAAAACCCCACCAGACGCCAAGGAATCAGCATCTGTAAAGCAATTGGGATCCAGTCTTGTGATGTTCTCATATGATTTTTCACAATACTGTTTTAAATTTATATCCAAACTGACAGCTGAAAAGATTTTCAGAAATCTATGCCCATAACGAATATTTTTTAGCATTTTCTTGTACCTACTGTTGGAATAACAAGACAAGAAACAACATAGGAAAAAAATATATAGAGGAAGATTGTTTTTGGAGCCTTTGATTCTTATAGGTTGAACACTAGAAAAATAGTGGGGGATCTGAGGTGACAGAATATTTGAGTTCAAATCCTGGCTCAGACACTAAAAGCTGTTTGTCAGCGAGTCATATAGTCTCTAAGCCTCATCTATAAAATGGAAATAATGATAATAATAATAATTATAGAGTTGACAGAGGAACGAATGAGATAATAGATGTGAAATCGATTCTTTAAAATGTGATATTATACACAATGTCATTTATTTTATCATGCCAGTTGTTTTACTTTCTAGAAATGTTAACTGGGAATAACACAGGTTTTACAGCAGTTTAAATTTCTGCTAGTGACGATGCATTGCTAGTAGCTTTGTATAATACTCTTCTTTTTTTATGAAAAGCTGTGCTCATGATCATGTTGCTGCCATACTACTTTGGATAATCCCTTGCCTGTACACCAAAAATTCTATATTTAGCATTCAAGAAATTTCTCAATATTACATGAGTTTAAAGATTGTCTTGTCCATTCTTCCATCACCACTTTCTAGACCAAGACCAATCCCTGGCACACAGGTGGTATTCAATAAACGGTTGTTGATTAATGAATTAGTTAACAAACCTACATTTTACCTTATTTCCCATTAGTCTTCTTAATATCCATCTCAGAGTTCAGCCTCATTAAATTAGGTTCTCTTCATATGCAGTCTACTCCCTCAGGTCCAAGTCTTCATTCAAACTTATTCCTTCCACCTGGAATGCCCTCCGACCATTCGTTTTCATGTGTTCTTATCCTAACCTAGAAATCTTCACTTTTGTTCCAATTAGAATAGCTTCCTTTTCTGGGCTCCCGGAACATTATATTTGTATTTCTCATGTGATGCTTGTAACATTGCACCTTGTGGCATACAAATCAAAGGATGTGTTTTATTTCCCCTACTAAGCCACGCCTTCACTGGATTCAGGATTCCTAATGGATTCATTGACATATTTAACACAGTGCCTACCACAGTGTGCTGTACATAATAGATGCTCAATAAATATCTACCGATTATGAGTGGCAATATATGAATGAAAGTCTAACAGAAGATAGAATTACAAGTTTCTGACTCACCAGGTAAAAAACACAGGAAGTGCTCCAATTCTACTTAAACCAGAGTGTGGTTTCTTGAGAAAATAAGCCCACAGTTTGCTATTGAAAAATGTAAGACACGAGATCATTTTGAATTCAACGCTCATATAAAAACGTCTTGGGAGCTTATATTTTCTAATTTAATGATTCAGTAGAGATGAAGGAAGTGTATATGATGCAAATTTGTTAAAAATTCAGCAACCTATGTTAACTAAATCTCAATCCGCAAGTTTGAAAGCTTCTCTATGATAATATTCTATTCAATGACCTTTTATATTTATCCTTTGGAAACTATGCTTAGACTTAATAACCCGAGTTACTCATTATCATTTATTTTGACCTCAAGATTAATTTTGTAGCCTGCCGGGGAAAACTTGTCCCACTAATTAGTTCTTCTTGGTTGTATTCCAACAGAAATGACAAATTTCACCTTGTTTACAATGTATCTTGATACTGGCTTAAGTCAACTGAAGAAACCATGTATAATTTTTAAATTCACATATTTTCCCCATGAGAAAGAAACCAACATTTTATTCAAACATTTCTCACTTTTTAACACCATTTAGCAACATACAACTTGGAACCCTGGTATCTGTTAGCATAATGAAATATAGAAGTAGTAAAATAATTTGGAAATCACATACTAATTTCAGTAAATTAACTAGAGTCTGGCTTTCATCCTCGATGTATTTCAAATGATTGCTTTATTACTAAAGTCTACCTGTATTTCCTCTCTTAGGTTGATTATACACAATTAAGTCTAGTGCAATTAAGGGATATTTCAGTGTTGAAGTTATATACTTTATTAATGGATCTGTATTATGAGTGGCAGTCCTTAGCCATTTGTTTATCCTTTTAGGAGACAAAGAGGTACAATGAGTGATTCTGTTCTAATTCTACCTTCCCTACTGCTTCAAAATCCTTGGAGATTATTCAGCTTTTAAGAGTCACCCATTTTGAATAGTGACATTTTTATAGGATTGACAAGATACATACTTTTGTGTTGCCAACACCACCCTCTCAGATGTCCTTTTACTGTCATTCTGTTAAACATCTCAAATCAAGAAAGTATATCTTTTCTACTTTCCATTTATTGATGCTTTATGAAAAGAGATATTTGGAAAACCTGGACTCAATTTTTCAGTTTTGCCACCAATTCGTGTGTTTTTGTTTTGCCAAATTATCTGCCCAATTTCTCATTTATAAAATGAATATAACACACATACTACCCTCAAATTACTCCCAACACTTTGCAAAACACAAATGTAGCCATGTAATCTCTGCTTAAAACCCACCAGTGGTTTCCTGTTGCCTGCAGGATGAAGCCCACACTCCTCAGCTAGGTAAACTCGGTCCTCCTTGATCTGACCATATTTATCTTTGCAGGTTTTACACCTGCAAAATGAGGTGCACCAACGGGCTTACACTACTCCACACCAACTGACATTTCTTCGGTGCTATGAAATCAGCTATGACGGGGGCATTTCTGTCATAGAAATTAATGACTGAGGAGTTTGTTGTTCGGCGTTTAGCAGCACATCTCTGGTGTTAGGCTCTTTAATCAGAGCAGCTCTGATTCTAATCCTCTGATAACATCCCACCCAACGCAAAAGGAACGCCAAAATCTTTGCAATGGCTTGGGAAGTTTTATGCACTTTGCCCCTCATTACTTCTCTAATTTCATCACCTCTTCTTCTTTGCTTTTATATATGCTGTTCTAACCACATTACTGTTTACTGTTCCTCAAACACACCGGGAAAACTCTCAACTAAAGAACAACCAGACACCTGCTTGCTGTTCTTTCTACCTCAAGTACGGATCTTCCTACGGAGTCCTGCTCATCTTTTAAATCAAATCTCAAATATCACCTTTTCAAAGACATCTTCCCTGATCAGTGCTGCAGCTTTCTTATGTAGCCTTTTTGTGCAAATTAGAATAAAGTCCCCTCTTGGGCAGGTTCATCCCTGCAAGGACAGGACTTGGAGAGCACAAGAGTATCTTTGGAGGAAGCAAAAGGTGGCCCCAACTCAAAAGAAAATGCAACCCGACATAGGACACTCAACTTGGCAAGCAGCGTTTGCACTAAGTTTCAGCCCTCATTCGCACCTCTGGGCAGTGCCAAACTACACAACCATGCATGGGGCACTGCCCCTCACCAGTCTATATGAACAGGCACAGACTCTGTATCCTCGATCATAGCACCTACTCTGTTTCCTTTCTATCACCTATCACGACATATAATTACTGATGTGAAGCAACTGAAAACGCACTGTACAATCTTTAAACCAGCATATTTTCCTTCATGAGAAAGAACCAACTTTAGTCAAACATTCCTTCCTCTTTAACACTATTTAGCAACACACAACTTGGAACTCTTTTATTTAATTGTTAACATAATGAAATATAGGAGTAGTAAAATAATTTGAAAATCACATACTAATTTCTAGTGTCTGACTTTCAACCTTGGTTTATTCTAAATGATTGTGTGTTTTTTTTGTTTTTTTTTGTTTGTTTTTTTATAAAAGTCTACCTCCATTTCCTGTCAGGTTACACTGTTTATTAGTTCAGTTGTTGAATAGCTCTCTCCTCCAGTCACAACAGAATGTGACCCTCATGAAAATAAAGACCCAGTCTTGTTTACTGCTGTATTCAGATCTTAGAACAGTGCTCAACAAAGGTTTATTGATACTGAAAGAAAGTTTAAACAACAGGCTTCCATGTAATATTTCATTTGAATGAAAAACATGTTTTTCTGCCTAAAAGTATAAAAAACGTTTGAGCAAATTATCTTTATAGCTCTTCCAATTCAGCCATTCTAGGATTTGATATTGTTATCACTTGGAAAAATTTTTACCACAGATAGGATAGCAAAGGTGGAGTGAGGAATTTTAGTGCAACAAGTTTCCAAGATCCTGGAATCCTGTTCCTCTGCTATTTTGAGGTGGAAAATTAGCCTTTTAACCCCTAGTTTGTGTACTTGGTAAAATATGTTCCTCTTGTTGTGCCTCAGTTTCCTCATCTGCCAGATGATGGGCTGGGGAAAACTGATCTTACGGGGTGGGGGATGGGGGACTTTAAATATCAAAAATAGTTTCCCCCAAAAAAATCTTGCTGGGAATCCCAGTACGTAACATAAATTGAGGAGTTTCTGCTCTGCTTGAAGTGAGGGCAGGAGGGCCCAGACCTCATCAAGTCTACAGAGCACAGAGTGGAAACTCCTGCACTAGATGCTCCTGAAAGTCTCTGCCATCTTTAACATCCTACGACTTTATGATTTTGTCATGCACCAGATTCCAGAGGCAGTGAGTGATATGGGCAGGCAACGATGAGTTGAGAATTCATTCATTTAACAAGTATTTGAGTGTTTTCTGTATTCTAGGTACTATGTCACATGAAGGGGTGGGTGAACAACATGAAAAAAGCATGGAGATTCTAAGATCCAATTAGGATGGATTTCCTAAGCCATTTTCTCAAGACTTTTTCTATTCCCATGGTACCCATCCCCATCTCTTCCAAAAAATGGAGATCGCATCTAAACATACAGATGAAAAAATACCATGACCTTTCTATACCTTAGGTCGTAGTACCTTAGGACCTTCATTTTTTCCATTACAGGAGTAATCTCTTCTGCTTAAATAAGTTTATTTGCTCAAACCTTTTCAACTGCAAAATAAGTAATCTAAATATGACTCCAAGATAATCTATGGGACTTTCCTCTGTACTTTGGTCACTGGAGTGAAGCCAATTGCAAATAACTAAAAAGCAATAGCAAATGAACCAACAAGTTCATTGGCTTGCAAAGTTCATGCAATGTACTTTCTATGACTTACTTAGGCAATAAAAATACTAGACTAAAAAGTAAGTCCCCAAAGAGCCAGACTACAGATTTTGAGTAAGATTTTAGATCAAGACCCAATTTACCATTCTAGTTTTCTAAAAAAGAAAAACAACAACAGAAACAGACAGAAGGTAGTTGTACAGTAACAACAATTGGGTTAGATATGCTGATGTCATGAAATGGGCAACAGTAGTCAGATAAATTCTAAAGATATTTGGAAAGTAGATTGAGCGAGACGTTTTATTTCCTGTAGATCACAGAGGGAAGGCAGGGCTCATGGATGAATGTTTTACTTGAATGACTGGATAGACCAGGTGATACCCACTGCTGAGATAGGAAACGTAGGATAAAAAGTTGGTTGAGGTAGATGAAAATGAGCTTTGTTTAGACTTTTCCAATTTAACTTTCGCATGGAACTTCTAAACGAGGTACTGTATCTCAAAGCGGGGTCCACAGACATATTCTCAGGAACCTTTTGTTTTCATTAATTCTGTTTTCACTTTGATAGTAAAAATTTATAGAAATAAATAGCATTTTTTGGATCATCTACCAGAATAGAATTAAATAACGAATGATGCATTTGGCCAAGTGAAGGCCAAATGATGTTGTGGCACTATGCTACATATGTAAAAGAAGTTTCGTCATGGAGTAAACGAAGACATGTGGTAACAGAACTGAGTCATCTCGGAGCACACAGGGTAGGCATGCTGAACTCAAAAGAATCTGACCTTTAGCAGTCAGCACCATATCCACGATAAAGGACGTTATTTAGTCTGAGCAAAGAACATTATCTGTCACATTATGCTGTTGTTTTGCGGGTTTTATTATATTTAACTTGAAATGTTGTCATTTTATCTTTGATTATAAAGAATACTCTCACACACAGGATTTACATCTTTAAAGCATTCTTATAAGAATAATATAAGAATGATTAAAGTCAGTGCTCAGGCATCTGCAAATTTTCTTTCTTTTAAAAAGAACGAATACATTATACAAGGTTTCAAAGCAAATGTGAGAAACACTGGGTTAATGCTCAAGGCTTATATTTGAATTGAAGATATATATATA
>NW_006436301.1:1454846-1467995 GCF_000325575.1 Pteropus alecto | reverse complement strand
ATATATATATATATTTTTTTTAAAAGAATCGACTATCTGTCGATGGTATAGAAGCCATGAGACTAGGATGGAGAATAAGTAGAAAACAAGAAAGAGCCCATTTCAGAGCTTTGAGAACCATTAATATTTAGAAGGAAGCAGAGAGGGAAGACAAAACAGTAAAGGAGATGGAGAAGGAGAAGCTGAAGAGGCAAGGAGACAACTAAGAACGTGTGGTGTGATGAAAACTAATTAAAGGGACATTTCAAGAAAGAAGTAATGGTCCATGGCAGCAAAGGCTGCGGAGAGGCCATGTTAGAAAGGGACTCAGAATTGACCATCAGCTCTGGCTGAATTCTGCCAGTTCATACATATGAAACAACTGATTTTCCACTCACGACCCATCCCTTTTCGTGGCATATAGCCCATAGTTGACCAGCTAAAGAAAGCAGGCCTTAATAATACCCCCACCAGAAGCATGTACATTGGCTCTTGTCATGGGTTTGTTCCTTTCTGCAACCAGGCCCAGTTCCAGCTGCTTGAGAGCACCGACTTGATGCTGACTCTTGCCTCCCTGAGTTCTAATATCTGACTCTTTTGACACTCGACCTGTTTTCCAAAACTTTTGCTATAGCCTGGTTTTTGGGTCTCACCTAGTCTGCATCAGCGGATCAGTCTGGTTTGCAGGATTTGGCCCCTGCCTTCACCCATTCTCATGATACCAGCCATATATCAATTCCAACATAGAGGACTTGTGTAACTTCATTTGGTCTACGCAGATCCCTCTCTGACCTCTTTTTCAATCTACCTAATCTATTTCTCCTGCTCAATTCCCTGTCCCTTGTTACCAACATTCTGTTATAGTGATAAAATAACTCAATAATCAAATATCTTCAATATTCAGAATCAAATTCTCGATTCTCTGTGTTCCTTACATTTTCTATTTTATTCTTTTCCGCATAAAGACCCACTTTTTTATATATTGTACTCTACTCTATGTCTTTCAATCTACGTTATTCCAATGCAGCGGCAAAGAAATGATTGTCAGCTAAATTGTGCTCTTCATTTAAAAAAAAATTAACTAGCTTGTAAAAGAGAGCAAGATGACATAGTTCAGACCAGTCACTGCATTTACAACAGAGCTTGTTTATAAAAGTCAAGGTAGAACTTTAAGACTATACGTGTGGCTTGCTCGTGGGTCATTAGGACACTTCTGCAGGCTTCGGCAAGGTGATTCTGTAAAAATCTACACACGTTAATGAATCCAAGTTTCATTAAATCATTAATTACATTCAGTGAGAAACTGTGTGGTGTTACTTTCTACAATTACTGGAAATCACAGCAGAGGAAACTCTTGGAAATTGGAAGGGCAAGTGTATACAAGTTACCGACGTTCATTCCTTTTGGTTTCGCCTCTTGTTAACCTTGAGCATCGCATGCACGGGACTCTAAGGCAGCTTTGGGGACAACACTTGCTGGAAAAATTCAATGGAGTGAATTCCAAAATATAGAAAAATCATTCGAGGCAATTCCCATTTAGATCTGACACACTTCAGGCTGCCCGAACTCGGGTGTAGCCCTGGACTCCTATTTGTGATAGATGCTTATCGTTTTAAGTACCAAGAGAAGCATCTACGGAAGTCAAGGAGAAAAGGTTTTGGTCCTGGTTTTGTCATAAGCTATAGAAGGAAAAGTCAGTTTTCCTTTCTTAGGGGCAACTTCCTCCTTGTAAATGGGGCATAGATCCCCATTTACCTACCTGCTTGTTTTTGTGAGGGTCAAATGAAATCACCACCTTTTAGGGAAAGGCAGTTCACCACCAGCCCGGCCCTGAGCATCCCTGCAAGTCCTTGCTGACTGTGCCAAACTGCAAGGCTTATCGGTCTCCTGATACTAAGTTGCTTCTGCGGCTAGTCACATAGGCAGCTAAGTAGGTCAAGGCGACTACAGCATGACTACTGTGGAAATGCTCACTCCCTAGGGAAATGTCACTGGCTTAGCTTGTTTGCTGCTTGCTACAATGTTTGTTTCTTGCTCAAAACATGCTGAGTCCTTGGCCTTTGTTTGCTCAGCTATGGTGCAATGCCACCCACTGTGTGCCTAGCATCTATCTGGGCCTATCGCGTTGTCCCATGGGACCTGGAAGCAGGGAAACTATATGACTATGTTGATGTTTACCTTGTTTGTTGTATCATGAGAAACAAACTTCTGCTTTAATTCATTCAGCACCATTCTCTACTTTCAACACTTCCGGGGTTGAAACAGGCTTAGTCCTTGGCATCCTATATGAAGTTGGGGTTCCCTTAAAGCCTTCAACCCTCAAATCCTCTTTCTCATACAGTACCACAACTTCAGTTATCATCTACATGCTGCAGACCTCAAATTTATGTCTTTGGCTCTTCTCTCCTATGTTTCTAGATCCCATATCCACCTGCCTACTGCATGGCAATCCTTGATGTCCTACAAATACCCTTAAGTCCACCTGTCCATACCTGTTATTATCTCTTTCACCTACTACTCCGATCTGTCCTTCCCTTTTGCCTGTCATGGCTAATGGAGCCACCAACTGCCTAACGTCTCCAGTTAGAAAATGTGCATTATTCTCAACCACTCCTTTCCTCTTATCAAGGCTCCCAAAACACACACGTTCAATTAGTCAACATATTCCTTAATTTCTATCTTATGTTCTGATTCCAGTCCTTCTCTCCCATCCCCATTGCCACTGCTCTAATATCATCTTTTGTCTAAATATACCTTTTCTTTCCCCAACACTTGAAAAATTTATTCCTGTTTTGGGAATTTACATTTGCGTGTCCCTCTCTACTTGTTCAAACAGTATAAAATGTCATCGGAATCTGGCTTCTACTTATCTCACCAGCATTATCTTCTGCCATCAGCCTAACATCACCACCTTATGAATCAATAATAATAATAATAATAATAAAGTACTTACTGGTTTCTAAACTTGAAAAGCTATTTCACTCTTACCTGTCATCTATAATGCATCACCTAGATCCCTCTTCAAAGAAGGGCTTTTTGCCCCCAGCTTCTGGGAATCTTATCAGTGGACAACCTTCCACTGGCAGCCCAATGACAGATTGCCTCAGTTGCAGACAGCTGCCTTGCCCAAGGTCACACCCGTTCCCAGGGCAACTCACATCTAAATGACCAACGCAGGACATTTTTGCTGAAGAGGGGACAACTCACAACCCTGTAAGGCCATCTCAGCTTCTGAGATCCCTGTGGTATCCTCCTAGACCTGTATCACAACTGGTCTTCTCCCCTCAATCAGTCCTGCTTCTCCTCCTTTCTTGCTTCCATTAGTATTGAACCTTAATAAATAGCCTGCACACTAAACTCCAACTCAGAGTCTACTTCCCAGGAAACCCAAGCTATGACACCCTCGCACTTGCTCCTCTACGTATCCTCATGGTGAATACTTAATGATCCTTGAAGAATCGAACCAAGTATCATCTCTTCTGTTACCCCTTTCTTGAACTTTCTCATCCACTGTCACTCCCATCAAGTTTATAATTAAATAATCCTTCTTCTGTGCTACTATTATGTTTTGTAGAAAATTCCATCAATTCACTCATCGCAGAGTATTATTATTCATTGATCTGCCTGTATCTTTTCATTAGACCTTGTACTCCTTCATGTAAGGATCTATATCTTGTTTGTCTTTATATCCCCACCATCTAGCATAGTAACTGGTACATGACCGGGGCGCAATAAATATTCATAGGATTATAATATTTCAGTGAAGAATAGGGGAATGACATTTTAGGTTTATTGGATATAGGTTTTATATGGATATCATATAGAAAGTCACCAAGTCATTGGAAGTTCACGATGTGTTCATATATCAGTTAACATTCATTCATTCATTCATTCATTCATTCAACAAATACTTTTTGAGTACCAATATGTGCCAATCACCCTATTTTTACACAGACACAGAGATGTCAAAACAGATATGGTGCTTTTACAATTGTGCAAAGAACACAGATACTGAATAAGTTACTAGAAGAGTTATGACAGTTACAAAGGAGAAGTATGGATGGAGCATTATAGGATTCTATAGCAGGATGGTCTCATTTAGCCAAGAGGGCTTCAATTAAGGCTAAACAGAGTAATTAATTTTTAAGCTGAAACCTTAAAACTAATAGTCAGCTAGGTGAAGAAGTGAGAGCAAGAGCGATCCAAAATGATTAAACAGCATGTGTCAGGATCCTGAAGTGGAAAAGAGTATGACATGTTCAAAGACAGGAAACAAGACTGGAAAGAAATGCCAAGAACTGTCACTAGAAAGATAACTGGGATCCAGAGCATTAAAAAAATTTAATTGATGATAAGACAGACTTTTTTATTTGGTAGAAATCTACATCTACCGAAATAAAATTGAGTCAAAAATCAACATGATTATCTGCTGCATTGATAACAGATTAGAAGGAAGAGAGACTGGAGACAGAAAGACTGGTTAAAATGTTGTTTACTAATTTATTTATACTTTAAAAAATATATTTAGGTGAGAAATGATGGCTGAACTAAGGCCATGGCAGACAGGAAAGAGAGAAGGTTTTGCATAGTAGAGATATCTCTAAAGTGGAATTGGAGGACCTGGTGACTTGTTAAATAGAGGAGATGGAGAGGAGGAACAAATTGAAAAATGCTCTAGACGGTCTTGCAGAATACTTGAGAGGAGAAATTAAGAGTTGTTCTCTGTCAAGAACAAAGACTCTAGAAGGAAAAAAAGTAGTTTTATATGGCTATGTCCAATCAGGTGTTTATTGATGATAAATGTGATTTTCTCTTTATATAGAAGTCGAAATACCACTGCAGTAGGATCTGGCATTTCCCTCCACCCAAGCTCAGGTTATTTATTCATACAGCTAATACATATTTATTAAGCCCTGCCTGCCATGTGCCAGGCAGCAGGCCAGGCAACAAGGATAGAGTACTGAAAAAGACAGATTCATTCCCTGCCATCATAGAACTTAATTTTACCAAATGAATAATCTGATCAATTTATATTCCAATGGTTCCCTGTTCTATGTATTTTTCTTTAATTCTGAGAGATTGTCATCAGCGTGGGCTATAAATATTTGTCATCTTGTTAAATTGTAAAGCTACTAGGAGAGATATATGCATTGCCAGTATTTATTTTCAATTTTCATTTAATATCCACTCTTCTTTATAGTGACAAAAAGGCTGTTTAAAGGAGCTTTGCAAACTGATTCCAAGCGCCGGACCGAAATATTGAGATTAAATAGATTAGGCACTGTCAGCATGAGGGTTGCTTTTTCAATTAAAATCAGTGATGGTTATTTTAATATACACTTCTCTTTGGGGAGAATTTCCAAATACAAGTGTTGCTAAATGAAGTGTTTCTGGCTGTTGCTTAGACATAATTTTAAGGATGTACAAAAGGTAAAATGCTCAATGAAGGTGAAAAGAAGGGCACAGTCTATTTCATAGCTCCATATTCTTTACCTTCCGGTAACTTGCTATCGTGGCCTATAAAAGGACTGTGGCAGTGGCTTGCCAGGCCCATCCTTGGCGATGCAAGTGCAACGTTGAGGTCTCTGCAGGCCCATGTTTCAGTAACGAGTTCACCATACACCCTCTTACTGTCCAGCCTGAAAAGCTGGCTTTCAAGAAAAAGAAGGCAAACAGGAAATTGTTTGCTTAATCTCTGCTCCATACATCATGATACGTGATGCCCTCACTGGCATGTTGGTTTTATCTGTGAAATTTAAATTCTCTGTAAAATGATGAACGGGTTTTTAATAAAGCAGGGAAGTAATTAACCGTTCCTGAGGAGTAATGAAATATCGTCTAGAGGCATACATCTCGGCCTCACAGCCAGGCCAGTAGAGTACACTTTTTTTTTCATGGCTGTACCGTTTTAAAAACAGAATGGAAGGTTTTTACAATACAAGTCCTACAAAGTAGAACGCCTAATATCTAGTTTTCCTATGTGAACCAGAGCAACCATTTAAAACCAAAAGGTTGTGAAATAGAAAACTCCACTGACAGACAGTGTCAGATGCCCTTCCTGGAGCTTTAGCTGCATGACCTCATTTAGTACCCATGACAATCTTCTGAGGTAGCTATTATGACCTCTACTTTTTAAAATGAGAAAACCGATGTTATAAGTGCTTAAATGTCTTGAACAAAGTTGTCCAGCCAGTTACTAAAAAGTTAATATTCAAGCCTACATCCTACTCCAAAGTCTGTTGTAAACCATAGGGCTCTTTTCATTTGAAGATGCTTACTGTGTTCCTCCCAATAAAAGCAGTGATTTACTTAAGCCACTTACACGATTCACCAATCACCTTGGACTGGAAACTATGAAATTATGAAATCACCTTATATTTCCTAAAATCCAAGAAATGATTCCCTCTTGGACATTCCCATATCCATTTGCTAGGAGAGCAGGCGCAAACACAGAAGCCACACAGTTTCTGGAGCAGCTGCACCAGGCCTGATGTACCTATCTCCACGTTCTTTATTACGTGAGAAAATCAAGCCCTTAAGTGCTGTGACATTTTTCTTGCATCCAGCCAAATACAATTCACTGCACCAATAAAGGCATCCATTAAAATGTCTGGGACTAGGGGTTTTCCTATAAAACACACACACTTCAACTGGAAAAAGTCTAAACATGCATGTGACAAACAAGCAAAGCTTGTTTAATAACATATGAACATGGCACAAATCCCAGACAATAGAACAGGATGTACGGTGAAATCTAGTTTTCTTTCTGCCCCCCAGAATCCAACTCTCCCAGTTCCACTCCAGAGGCAACTGGTAAGTTTCTCCGTACCTTCTAGCAATTTTCTATGCAAATCAAACCTAAACTGAAGCATGCTCTACACACATTTTCCACCTTGACTTTTCGCCCTATGGACATATTGTCTTTATTTGACAATTGCCCTATAAACAGACATTTAGGTTGCTTCCGGTCCTTTGCTTTTATAAACAATGCTACAGTGCTATGGCGCACCAAGCATGGAATGGGAGACAGTGGAAAGAAACTACCCTGACAGGCAGGGTTTTAACACTGACATAGTGTAGAATTAGCTGCTCATGATGATAATAAAAGGCAGACCAACGTTTGGTCATATGTTTATTATTCTTAAATTCCCTACCAACAAGGTATTCCTGTACTGTCTCTCCTTCCTTGGTAAGCAACTGTTTTAGTGAATAACCTTGTACAGACTGTTTTGTGCATATAGTCATGCTTAAATGCATTACAATTTTGATATTAACAAATTGCCACCCAAAGCGGTTATATCAGTATACATTTTCATCAGGAAGAAATAAGAATGCTGATTTTCCTATACTTCCAACAACACTGTGCAATGTTAAACTTCTTGGTACCTTTCCACTCTTACTGGCAGAAATGGTCTCCTGTTTTAATTTACATTTATTTCATTATGCATAGAGCTTAGTATCATTTCAGGTGTTTATAAACTACTCTTCCTATCAACTGCCTGTCCATGTGCTTTGTTCACTTTTTAAAATAGAACTCGCATGTCATAAAATTCACACATTTAAAGTGTACTATTCAATACTACTTTGTATATTCACATGGCGGTGCAAACATCACCACTATCCTAATCTGCAACATTTTCATCACCCCGACGTACAGCCAACACAATATTTGCAATCATTCTACATAGCCAACTCTCCCACCCGGCCCCTGCTAACCACAAGTATACTTTATCTTTCTACGGATTTGCTCATTGTTGACATTTCATGTAAATGGAATCATACACTATGTGGCCTTTTGTGTCTGGGTTCTTTCACTTAGCATAATGTCAGGATTCATCCATGGTGCAGCATGAGTCGGTGCTTCAGTCCTTTACATGGCTGACTAATATTCTATCATATGGATATAGCACATTTGTTTCTCCATATATCAATCGATAGACATTTGGTTTGCCTGCTCTTTATGGCTATTGTGAATAATGTCATTAACATCCACGCCAAAGTTTCTGCGTGTGCATGTTTCCATTTCTTTTGGGTATATATGGAGGAATGGAACCACTGCGTCCTTTGGGAACTCAATGTTTAAATATTTGAGTAACGGCCAAACTGCCGCAGCAGCTGCATCTGTTTACATTTCTACCAGCAATGTATGAGGACTCCAATTTCTTCAAATCTAGCCAACACTTGTTGCTGTCTGCATTTATTCTTATAACCATCTAGTGGGTGTGAAGTATGATTTCACTGTGATTTTGATTTGCCTTTAACTGATGGCTAACGATGCTGAGCATCTTTTCATGTGCTTATTGGACACTCATATATTTTCTTTGAAGAAATATCTATTCAATTCCTTTGCCCATTTTTAATTGGGTTATTTAGTTTGTTGTTGAGTTAGAAGACTTTTTAATATAGTCTGGATGCAAGTCCTTTACAGATATGATTTGTAAAAATTTCTCCCATTTAGAGAGTTGTCTCTCCACTTTCCTAATCTTGTCCTCCAAAATACAAAACTTTTTTTTTTTTTATGAAGACCAATTAACTATTTTTATTTTGTGGCTTGTGTTTCTGGTGTGTCCTATCCTAAGAAACCATTGTCTGATCCAAGGTCACAGATATTTATGCCTGTTTCTTCTAAGAGTTTCATAGTTTTAGCCCTTTCATTGTGGTCTTGATCCACTCTGAGTTTTGTATATGATATGAGGAAAGGTTCTAACTACTTTCTTTAGCATGTGAACACCCAGTCGTCCCAACATCATCTGTCGAAAAGACTATTCTTTCCCCATTTAATTGTCATGGCCTCTGAGTTGAAAATCAACTGACCATGAAGTTAAGGTTTTATTTCTGGACCCTCAATTCTATGTTATTGTTTACATGTCTGTCGTTTTGTTAGTAGCACACTTTCATGATTATTGTAGCTTTGTGATAAGTTTTGTTATCAGGAAGTGTGAGTCTTCCAGCTTTATTCTTCTTTTTCAAGATTATTTTGGCTATTCTGGGTCCCTTGCATTTCCATAATAATTTTAGGATCAGCCTATCAATTTATTTTTTTAAAAAAAGCAGCTGGAATTTTCATAGGTATTCATTAAATGTATATCAATTTGGGGAGTATTGTCACCTTTACAATGTTGACTCCCTATCTACGAATATGTGGTATTTTTCCAATTATTTAGGTCTTCTTTATTTTTTTCAACATTATTTATTCCTAAATATTTTATCCTGCTTGATGATATTGTAAAAGGAATTTTCTTCTTTCTTTTTCAGATTATTTACGGCTAGTATAAAGAAATACAATTGATTTTTTTTTGTAAATTGATCTTATATCCTGAAACCTTGCTGAATTCATTTATTAGCTCTAATATTTTTGTGTGGATTTCTTAAGATCCACATACAAACTCAATTTATCTCTGAGTAGTGATGATGTACTTCTTCCTTTCCAATCTGGATGCCTTTTATTACTTTTTCTTACCTAATTTTCCTGAATAGACCCTCTAGTACAATGTGGACTAGAAGTGATTTTTAAAAAGTCGTCCTTTTCTTATTCCCAATCTTACAGGAACAGCTTGCAGTCTTTCACCAAGAAATATGATGCCTGCTGTGTGTTGAGTGTAGATGCCCTTTATCAGGTGGAGGAAGTTTCCTTCTAATCCTAGTTTGAGTGTTTTCATCATGAAAGGGTGTTGAATTTTGTCAAAAATGTTTGCTGTATCTACATAGGTGATCAAATGTTGCTTTTCTTCCCCTTCATTATATCAACATGATATATTACACATACTCATTTTCATATTTGGCACCAACCTTGCATTCCTGGGATAAGTTTCATTTGGTCATGGTGCATAATCATTTTTGTTCTTTCTGGATTTCGTTTGCTGCTATTTAGTTAAGGATTTTTGTACCTATATTCAAACGTGGTGTTAGTCTATAGTTTTCCTGTGAGGTCTTTTTTCTGGTTTTGCTATCAGGGTAAAATTAGCCTCATCACTGACTTAGAAAGTGTTCCCTATTCTTCTATTTTTTTGGAACAATTTGTGAAGATTTGTGTGAAAACTTTACAAATATGGTAGAATTCATCGGTGGATAGATCTAGTCTTGGGCTAATCATTTTGGGACTTTTTAAAATTACAAATTAAATCACTTAACTTGTGAGAAGTCTACTAAGATTTTCTACTTTTTTTCTTAAATAAGTTTTGGTAGTTTGTGTTTCTATGAAATTCTAGGAATCTGTCCATTTCAACAAGATTATCTGATTTGTTGACATACAATTGTTCACAGATTCATGTCATTTAAGTAAATGTCTATCTCAATTTTATTACAATTTTTATAATGAGTTAAACATTGAAGTTTATGAAGTATCTTTTCAATATTCATGGAAATACTCATATTAATAAATTCCCTGATATAGAACCATTCTTATTTCCCACTTGTCCTCCATTTTTCTTTTAGCATATTGACATATTCTATTTGATTACATTTTGTTTAAGGTGTTTGCTTTGAAATTCAAGTGTGATTGGTCTATAGTTTTCTTTTTTAGCTATCTTTGTTGAGTTTTGATATTGAAAATATAATGGGTTTATAAAAAAATTGCAAAGTTTTTATTTTATGTCTATGTTCTGGGAAATTTTAAATTAAATTTTTCTATTCCTTGAATATTTAGAAAAATTCACCAGGGAATGTTCCTAGGCCTAGTATTTTTTAAGTGGCAGCTCTTAGATAACTTTTATAACTATCTCTCATGGTTTTTCATTCTCTCTGTTTTCAGTTGATTTCAAGAAGGTAATATGTAAGAAATTCTATTACTATGTTATTTTAAATGAGAAACAGTCTCCATAAAGGGTTTCAACCCAGGAGTGTTGGAACCTTTCTTCTTTAGAGCTTATCCAAAATCTCTATAGGTTCCACTCCTAGAGATGCTTATTCAGTAGGGCTGGAGAGGAGCCCAAGTTTTTGTGTTTTGTTTGTTTGTTTGTTTGTTTTTAGCTTTAACAAGGGTCACAGGCAATTCTAGTACACTTGTCAAACTTTCTAATTTCTCTTTCAGATCTGGTATTTTGACTTTATGTCTTATGATAGCTTCTTTAAAAAGAATAGAGTAACTAATGCCAAAGAAGCCATCCACTGACACTATGAGACATTTCCATAAATTTCTGCTCATTGATAACCTCTTATAATTTTCAAAAAAAAAACATAGAAAAAGACTTGTACTAACTTAGAATCACTTCATCTATTATCTCCCTACTCCTGCCTCTACCATCAACACAAACATGCACATACGCTCAAAAATATGCACATGTGCACATGTGAACACTTGCGCACACATACTCACATATGCATACTCACATATGCATACTCACATGTACATGAACTTGAAAGTGCAAAGACACATGTGTACACATGTGCATAATGCTCATATGCACACTCATCCATGCACAAGATATTCACGTGTACACACACACTTATATCTTTCTTCTAAAAAGGTATAGTGAAAAGGACAAGGGCTTTGGTCAGACCTTGGCCCGAGTCCTGGCTGTGCCAATGACTGGTCATAGGACTTTTCTGACTGACCCTCAGTCATATTATTATTATAAGCCCTGCCTTACTAGACAATAGTGAGAATCAAGATATAAAGTCATCTGTAAGCACTTTGTAGCTAAAAAAAATAAAATAAAATAAAATAAAATAAACTCTACTTAATTGTGTATTCCCATACAACGATGTTATTTTTTCAAGAGACTTGTTTTTCTTTACAAAACCATTCAGTGTGATTTAGATATCTGGTAGTACTTGTCTCTTACAGATGAAAAATTGAAGGTGCAGAGAGTTTTAACTCAACCTATAAAGCAAGCATGGTGGAATTTGTGTTCTAACCCTGTTCTCTTACCTCTGGGAGTCTTGCTCTAAACATCATCAGTGTTATATTGCACCTTCTGGAGCGACCGTGCTGATGCCATAAGGATACTGCACTCAGATGGCAATTTAAACCTAACCAGTTTTAGCTTTTAAAAAATTGGCTTAAGACAATAAATGGAAATACTTACTATAGATGTGACTCAGAGGACTACAGAGCTCTCTGCTATACCTCTGTTTCTTCTGAAAGCCCCCCAAAATAATTAAATAGAGAGGTATGAAAAATGCATTGGTGGAGCATATAAAATTATACTGCCCATATGTTTGAATTTGAAGGTACGCTACCTAGAGAAGGCTCAGAGTTGCAAAGCATGAGAAATCTATTGCTTTGTTCTCTTGCCCAGAATAGCATTCATTCTATTTTAAATGTCACCAAAGTATATATATGTCAAAAGAAAGATACTCAATCAAATTGGCAATGACTCAGTGATCAGCACTGGGCAGAAATTATTCTATGAGATATCTGCCATGCAAATTGATGGGGAACTTAACAAAGATGATATCTCATGTCTCATCAGACATCACAGTAATTTCTCAGAGGCAAAAATGTGCCTATAAAAGAAAACTACAAGTTCTTTTGAGGTTATATGAATGATCCCACTACCTAGAACAGATTTTGCTCACAATTTGTAGAAAGTTTCTAAATATTCTATTTTGCATTGTGATGATTAATTTTATGTGTTAACACGACTGGGCACAAGGTGCCCAGATATTTGTTTACTCGTGTTTTTCTGGGTGTGTCTGCGAGGATATTTCTGGATGAGATTAACATCTGAACTGGTGGAATGAGTAAAGCAGATTACCCTTCTCCGTGGAGTGGGCTTCAGCAGAACAAAAGGCTGAGTGAGAGAATTCTCTACCTAACTTTCTTTGAGCTGTGACATAGGTACTCTGCCTTCGGACTCGGACTCAGATTGGAACTTATACCACTGGCTCCCCTGGGTCTCAGGCCTTCAGATTTGGACTAGAACCTTACCATTGTCTCTCCAGTGTATGGACTTCAACTATTGGTTCCATTTCTCAGGAGAACTCTGATTAACACATGGATTGATGCAAAACTCTCTTATCGCCATTCGAGAAAACAAAATAGAAGAAATAGCTGTAGATGTTCAAGGCAAAGAATACCAAAACAAAGTTAATTTAAAAGGCAAGACGAGTTTTAAGTGTGGAAATAAACTGCACACTCTTTGGAAGCCAATTCATTTACAAGAATAAAATATGTACAGAAAGAAAATATGGGTCTGCTAAGAATAAGAATATTTTTACAGCACTTTA
>NW_006436301.1:1421038-1454634 GCF_000325575.1 Pteropus alecto | reverse complement strand
GTGAAAAAAACAAGAAAAACAAATATCGTCACCATTTTTTAGACAGCAGCTGGGTTTAGAGGTGTTGGCTAGTCTGACTCCAAAGAGTCTTACAAGCAAATAAATGGAGCAGGAAAGTGTACAAAAGCTATAAGAAATAAAACATTCTCTAGAATGCTTTTCTACCTTCAAATTTGATTCAAAAATATTGAGAACACTGATTTTCAAACTTGGCTATGCACTGGAATCACCTACGGAGTTGTAAAAACACTGATGCCTGGATTCCATACTCAGTGAATCTGACTTGACTGGTCTGGGCCACAGGCTGGGTATGATCATTTTGGAAGGCAACCCAGGCAACTATAATTTGCAGGGGTTTAGGATCCACTGGCCTACAATGCCACACTAGGTCTTAGAATCAAGATCTTCATCATCTCTGTTACTGAATTTAAAATGCAGATATATTTTAATGCTCAGAGGAAATCTAAAGAATTGAAATTTTCTTTCATTCGTGGAATATGTCATGGCATTTTGGGAAATCAGACATGAGTTCTACATCCGCGAATTCACAGCATAGTGAAAGAGACAGGCGAGTATTCCAGTAGTTCTATGACAATTTGGTACATGTCTTACTTACAATGTGCTATAAATTTCAGAAAGCAAATGGTTGATTTAGATGCTGAGAGAGGTTGGGAAATGCCATAAAGAAAATGGTTGTGGAGCTGGACTCTAAAAGATAAGTCAGAGTGCCCGGGTAGGACATATGAGATGTGGGGGGGTGGGGGTGGAGGGCAGGGTAGATTGCAAAATGATAAAGAAAACTGGCGAGGAGAAGGGAAAGTAATCCGATCAGGGCTAAATGACAAGTAGAGCCATAGAACAAGAAGAGACCAGGCTGGAGAGGTGGGTTCATTCGTTCATTTCTGATTTCGCATAATAGGTTCATATGGTGTCCAAATGTCTATTTAATAGAGAGTTTAATTCCTGGTTCCTAACTCTCAAATCCCTGTTGGTAGTTTTCGGTACATCGTTTCCACAGCAATTTTAAGAATATACACACTTACTGTGTACAATTCTCAGCCTACAGGGAAAGACATTCAAAATATGGAATTGTAATTCTCTCACATTCGCCCTTAATTTTTATGTGAGCCTCAATTCTATCAGGTAGAGGCACTCGATGTCACCTAAGTTAACAATGTACCAACGCGCACGTGTGCGCACACACACACACATGCAGAGTTTTCCTAGATAGCATCCAAGTTCCAGAAATTTAAATTTACTTGGTCTCGATCTTCGAGAAAGGAGGATGGCGACATTTGGTCTGAGCTATCATCCATTCAATCTGGTGGTCCCAGAAAATTCTTCCCGCCTGCTTCCCCTCCTGCCCGCTCCCTGTTCTCTAGCTCTTCTCCCTCCTCATTCTCCTCCTCCTCCCAACCCCCCGCACACTTCCAGATTCTAGGATCAGACCTTGGAGGCTCCTGAACTCTGCTAAGCTCTGAGGAAATTCAGAAATTCAGGCCTTTTGCACTTCTGTGCTGTTCTGAGGAACAGAGGAACCACTTACATCCCCCACCACCCTCCTGCAACTCAGGGAGAATTCTCTGAGGCCAGCTCAGGTCTGCAGCCCATGCCAGAATTACAAAGTGGTGGCCTGTGTATGTGTTTTACGTGGCCACACATTGTTTTTGTTTGTTCCTTATTTGTTTGTTTTTAAATGTGAGCTAGTTATCAACATATAAACTTAGGATATTGCCAATAAAACCTAGATTTCTAGTACCTCTCGAATAATCAAATCTGGCACTACTGGGCCTATAATCTCACATGGCAATAATTGGCTGGAGCTAGTCATCCGAGCATGAGTTCTCCACTCTGATTGTTCCCAAAGGGCCCATGGCATCCATTCACATTACTGGCCTATTACCTGTAGGTATTTAAATTTTACCTTCTGTCATAAACACATCACACAACTTTCTCTATTCTAGGCCCTTGCTTCTTCCATAAACTCTATTTGAGAAATGATTTACACATCCTCGGCCATTTTTCAACTCTTATTAACAACCATAACCTGTCCCAAGAACTCACAAGATCTTTTCCCTCCAGGTACCTCTTCCCACTCCCCGTCCCACCTCCCCTAGTCCAGGGAGTAGTGTCTAGCCCTGAGTTGATGCCAAATCCCACTCTCAGTTCATCTGAATTTACACAGTGCTATCGAATGGTCTATGGACTTGTATTTGCCCTTTCTGTTTCTCCGAGAGGACCTAGGCGTTTGAAGCTTCCAATGGCCAGAAAAATGGTTGGTTTTTCTCTCCCGGACTCTCCTTTCCTTCAGGTAAAAGGTATACAGTGCCTGAGCTCTTGGCTAAAAGAATAAAGGCAACAGGGTAAAAGGAAGTAAGAAAAAATGAGTTTAAGCAAAATAAGTCAGACAAAAAAAGTCGAGAGCCATATGATTTCACTCATACGTGGGATATAAAACTGAAAGCAACAAAGAAATAAGACAAACAAGCAAAAACCCATAGACACAGACAACAGTTTAGTGTTGACCAGAGGGAAAGGGGGAGGTAGGAGGTAGATAAGGGTAAAGGGGGTCAAATAGATGATGATGGAAGGAGATGCGATTTTGGGCAGTGGACTCATAATGCAATATTTATATGACATTGTGAAACTGTACACTTGAAACCTATATAACTTTATTAATTATCCAATATCACCCCAAAACTTTTTGCAAGTTAGTATATTATTTATAATATATAGATTATTTAAAATAATCAAATAGTATATACATATTATGTTTCACATATCCCTTTTATACAACATAAGCATATATATTTGCATATATTTTTTCCTTCGATTTCTTTTGTTTCATTTAACGACCTATCTTAAAAACTGTTCCACACTTATGTCTGTATATATAATTTTTATCAACTGAATAATATTCCAATACGTAGATATGCCATAATTCATTAACCCAGCCTCCTGCTGGCAAATGAAAAATTTCCCATTTCTTACACTAAACATCCTAACAAGGTTCTCTCCATGTATATACAAATATATCTACTAGAAAAATCCTTATAAGTGGTACTAACAAGTCAAAGGATCGGTGGCTTTTAAGTTTTGATAGGTATTACCAAACTAGTCATCAAAGAAAGCTATACCAATCACAATGCCTTTGACAAAGAGCATACCTGTTTCTCCATATATTTACCAACATGTCATATTTTTATTTTATCTTTTGCAATCTGATAAGTCAAAAGTAGAATGTAGTTTTTCTTTCATTCTCCCTTTCTATAAACATGAGAGGATTTAAACAGTACACGAGGCCAAATATGTGATCGGTGGTAGGTAGAGCAAGCATATGGCCTTTGTCTATCTTCCCCATATGTCTTATCACCTTGCTTTTTTGTCTTTACAGGCTTACTGACTAGTCAACAAAAGTGCCACTTCAGGAGAATCTACTCAGAGGAACGGTTGCCGTCATCCTTACTCCAGCACTCCAGAACGCCCACTATAGGCAAGCCCTGTCCAGACACGTCCTTTGGCAACAATCAGAACTCTGTTTTAGAGAAATGACTCTGGAAGATTGATTAGAAAGGCAAGAGAATGAAGGCAGGGCAGATCAGGTAGATGGCATCCGAGGGAAGAGAAGAAGCCCTAAAATATGTCAGAAGAGGGACTAGAAAGGAGAGGTGACATCTGGAGACTTTTTAAGGACAGAAACTCATCGGGACGCAGTAACTACTTTAATAGGAGGGCAGAGAAAGAGGGAGGTTTTGAGAGGGTGCTAAGACTGTTATCTTATACTGCTATGTCAATTATGAAGCCATTAACCAATTCAACACGCACAGAAAGTGGAAGAGAATTGCTTTACTTTATGGAGGATAGTTAATCTGCTTTTGAACATTTTGAGTTTAAGATGCATATAAAATATCCAAGTGGAGAGGCTCAGGAATCATTTCAAAATTAGGGTCTGCAATGCAAGAGAAAAGAAAAGTGATATGTATTTAAAACCTTATATAAGAAAAAATAGGTTTAAAGAAATCAGCATAAGTTCTATATTTAAACATATCGATGCAAAAGAAGATAAAATAGAAGTCTTGAAGAAAAAAATGCCTGAGGGATTGTACTGAACTAGAATCATATAAGTTTACATACTTTTATTAAACACTTTTAAAGTTTTCCATCTTGCAACTGTGTCTATAAAACAAGGACAATAAAGGAAACAATTACTTCAATAAGCACAATAAAAAATGCCTTCACACAAAGACTTCCACAATCACAAGGCAAGCATGGGTGTGTATTCTCTCCCTCTCACATCCCTCCCTGAAAAGGAGACAACAATAGCTACATTTTCATAAAACCTTGGAGCAGAGAGAGACATTTCTAAGCAGAACATAAAAGTAGAAATCTTAAAGAAAAAGATTTGACTCCCTGAAAATGAAAAGCTCATGCATGACTATGATTAAGCATTAAAAAATAGCAGGCAGATGATTACATGGATAAACATGTGCAAAATATGACGAAGAGTTAGAATCTTCAATATATAACAGAACTTTTACCGATGAACAAGAGAAAAATGACAACTATGTCCCAACTCATACCACCTTCCTCTGCTTCCTTGCTACCCAGCGGTGCTGAGGTTTCGATATGCCTCATCCCCAAGGCAGCCAAGTAATGAAAACATCTGCTCTCCCTACCTCACAAAGCTGTTAAAGGAATTAAATGAACGATAAATGTGAAAATGCTTTGAAAACTGTAAAGATTCATTCAAATGTTAGTGCTTCATCTTACTGTTTACGAACAGTTATTAAAGGTATTTCACTCTCCAGATCCTTCAGAGAGAAGCCATGGGCTTGGAAGACTGTGAACTTTGTCACTTTTTTAGCACCTGCCTGGTCTATTTTATGTTTCAGAAAAAGATTTAATTGTTCTACCTGTCTTCTCCCCTAAGATTGGCACGTGGTTTTATGAAAGACCGTGTAAACATGTTTTCTCAGACTCCACTGAAAGATGGTGGCGTGCTCTGGTTCTCCATCAAGGAGAAAAAGCTGAGTACTCAAAAGGCAGAATGTTGAAAAGGTCACAGTAGTAGTGCTCACTTTCCTAATTTATATACCTTCTTCCAATTCATGAAACCTGAGGGGCAAATGGAAAAACGCAGGACAACCACCACTGCCTCAATCAGAGAGCACTGTGGAAAAGCAGGAACAGATGTCAAATCATCTATCTCCCAGCTAGAATCCTGAGATCCTCCTCAGGTGCTACAGTCAGTACGAAACCTTAACAATACCCATATTTTACACTGTTCTTTCTTGAATGTATTTCTAGTCTGCCATCCAAAATAAAGAATTTTCACCATTCCACTGAACAGTGCTTCTCAGTGCTAGAGAAGAGACTTGTTTCTAGAATAAAGGTTATGAAGAAAATATGAAAAAATAGCACCCTTAGAGTTCCCTGACAAGAGTCCTCCTAAAAATCTACCCTAAATCACAAAGGAAAAATGGTTTTCAATTTACATGTATTTCTACCCATCCATATTCCACGCAGGAATTACAGTGACAGGTTCCATCACTTCCAAGTGGCCCCACCAGTGACCATGTCTTATGGACACCACTGTAAGGCCATACCACTGAAGGGATGTACTAACCTGTTCCTGTCGCTTTCATCCTCACTCTCAGCCCATTTAAAAGGCTTCAGGCCCTTAAAGCTACCGCTCACTCTATAACAAAGTATTCATGCCAGGGGAATGGAGAGGCAGAAACGGAAAGGACTGGGCCCTAAAACACTTCTCCAGTGAGTAGCTCATGTAGGTGGCTGCAGCCCCTTTCTGTGCTGTTTCCTCATTCAAGGGATTCTCTCCTTATAACCTCACCCACTTCAAGGAGCCAAATTTCCTCCTCCTCTCCCACATTTAAATCAATGCGCGGCTTCTCCCCTGACTCTTTTTGACTTGGGAGTTGAAGATGCTGTCCTCCATTAAATAAAATTCCAGATAAAGGAAATATTAGGGGGCTAAATTCTACATTAGGGGTCTATAGCCCCAGAATTACACCAGTACACAGCAGCCTCTTCTACCTCAGTATGTGACAGGACCAGCTGAGCAGAGTGACTAAAGGTCTGGACCCTCAGTACACATGCAGGTGGCCCACCTCAGTAGATACATGCTTTGGGGTGAGTCACCTCATTGAACCATAATTCCCCCATCTGGGGATGAGATAGCATCTATTTATAAGTGTGTTCCTTGCTTTCTGTAGAATAATCCTTGTAAAACTTTTCCCTGTTATGTGGTATGAGTTTTATAAATTATTAATAATTGTTATGGTTTGAATTGTGTCCCCAATTCATGTATTGCAGTCCTAATCTCTGGTACCTCAGAATGTAACCTTCTTTGGAAATGTAAAGACTTTATCTGGTCTTTACAAGGGTAACCAAGTTAAAATAAGGTCACCAATATGACTGGTGTCCTTATAAAAAAGGTAAATTTGGAGACAGGGAGGAGGCATAGAGAGAATGCCAGATGAACACACCCAGGGAGAGACGGCCACCCACACGCCGAGGAGAGTGGCCTGGAACAGCTCCTGCCCCCACAGCCCTCAGAGGGAACCAACCCTGCTGACACACCTTGATTTCAGACTTCTAACCTCCAGAATTGTGACACGATAAATTTTGTTTAAGGCACCCAGACGGTTGTACTTTGTTACAGAAACCCTAGCAAACTATTACAATAATCATCTGTAATAAATCTGACTGCATAATATACATCTCTTTTTGGTCATTATGTATGCTTGGAGATACCAGAAAACAGGGTATATAAAAATAATTGTAGTCTGTTTGGGAGGTCGGGGTATCCATGTCTATCAAGTTACAAGCAGGTAAAGAGAAATATTAAATAGGGTAGCCATATAATTTATCACCCAAACTGGGATAATTTTGAGGATGAAAAGGGACATTAATAAATAGACTCGACAGATTATTAGTAAGCATCAAAACAAGACAAACCAGGAATTGTGGTCTCCCTAGCAATAGAGAACAAGGATGTATATGCCCCCCTAACCTCCATCAGCTGAGTCTGCTAACACATGATTCACTAGTTCCACTAGAGTAATCTCGTTAATTTAACTATAGCTATCAATTAGCTTGCAAAAACATGAGTTAAGTTCAGAATAATATCAGCCCAAGTTAATTACCTCCATGTAATTGACTTTGACATTTTGTTCATTTCCAAAATGTCCTGAGGCTGACGGAGCTTAAGATCAGAGATTTGGATAAATTTCAGGGTAGGTAAGTGTATACCCATCGATGATCTATCACTTTCTAATTCTCTAACTTGGAATGAAAGAACAAGACAGGAAGGTGCTCGAAGTAATACACATTCCATCTCAGAACCAGATCACTGGCAAACTGAGGGAACGAGTCGAGGGTGGTCATTATTTAGGGGAGAGAAAGTTGTTAGCTCAGAAAATTCCTTCCCCCTCCTGGGCAAAGAACAGTTAGTATGCCCCGGGCATTGTTTCCCTGGCTTGGGTTCCTCCCCGCTCACCTTGATTGCCACATGGCCACCTCTGTACAAAGGGGACCGCTCTAAACTGGAGATGGCTGTGAGTAAAATATTCACTCTCCATATTAATTGATCTTTTAAATTAATCACTTCATTTAGAATCCATTCAACCTAGTGGGGATGAGCATTCATCATACTAGGAAGACCCTCAGCTCTGAGAGAACATCCACAGCTGGTAATTAGTGTATTAACTGGCTCAGGAGTCTTTAAATGAGAGTGAAGCCATTTTTATGAAGTTAAAATGCCATGCAACATTAAAAAGTTAAATAACCTTGGTTCGCAAAGTGAACCTATTTGGAAAACTTTTTTTAAAATTTTATATTAGTTTCAGGTATACAGAACAGTGGTTAGACATTTATATAAGTTATGAAGTGATCCCCCCAATTACTCTAGCACCCATCAGGAAAACTCTTGAGTCAGTTGATTTTAACACTGATAAGGAAGAGATTAATGAATGGACATTCCCAAAACTCATAACTGCCCTCTGCCTATGGAGGGGCAATGTAGTATAGCGGAAGGATGTGTCTTGCAGTAAGCAAACCGAGACTCTGCCGTTTTCTAGAAGTAAGTTCTGTCTTGGTTCTGAGCCTTTGTGTCTACATCTGTAAAATAAGGCAAGGAATATTTTTCCTTCTTAATTTGTAGGGCTCTTATGAAGATTCAGTGAGATAAAGTATATGAAACTTCATAAAATAAGAACTCTCTTAAAGTTAATTGGATTATTACAGGATTTTTTGAAAGCACAATAGTTATTTATAAACCTTAATAAGTAATTGTTGGAATGCTGAAATAAATGCAATGCTCCCATCCTAGTCAATTGATAAAGCGAAGGTATAGTCGATAAAAAACCACAAACTCTCGTAACCTCCCCACCCTCACCAAACTCACCATAAATATAGCACTATTAATGAATGACACATCTCAAGAAAAGGACTTCAGTAAAGGTCACATGTGACCGAGCAGGTCTGCCAAGAACTGCCTGAGCAGCAACGTCCAACAGTGAAAGGATGTATATGATGTGCCACAAAACATTTAAAGCTTTAATAAAAACAGGAAATTAATGTTTTAATAAAAGTGTTATGCTTCAAACCAATAAGTAGGCTGCAAACGATAAAATAGTAATGAGTAGAGAAGGTGACAAAATTTAAACACATTGTAGAAATAATCCATTATAACTGGGTTAACTGAGTAACTGATTACAAAAGTCCAGATTCTAGTTCATTGAGCAAGTTTATATTGCTTATTAAAAGTTTTTCATTAAAGCAGAAAGCAAAATTGTTTTTCCCCAGTGTTGTGAAAAAAACACAAGCATGTTTTCTTCCATTCCCAAAAAAACCCTTTTCTTGCCATGTTATTCTTAATCAATGCATTCTGATCACATTGAAAATGGCCCTTATACTCAGAATGAGAGCTTAAATGTTAGCACCATATGAATCTTGTGCTGTAATGAATATCATTAATACTAAGAATCTAATAACAGCTTATTATCAGAATAATAATTCCAATTAACAGCTTTTAATGGGATTATGCTAACTCTAAATGTGATTCTAATACAAACTATTCCAAAACAAGTGCCATTTTCATATAATCACTCCCTTGGAATACAGCAAAATGATAGCCTCAGCGTATAACTCCTGAATTTACTGTAAATTCCCTTTTGTAACTTTCCTGGATATTACTAACCAAAGAGCATTAGAGCCAGGAAGTTCCTTAGGATCATTTAGTTCATCTTCCTCATTCTGCAGGTCAGAAAGGATTCCTTCCATTCATAATGAAATTAAAATTTAAAAAGGATGGTCTGTAAATAAACGAGCTTGTTGAAATGCTGTAAGGCTAGCAGCCTAGCAGAAGTGCCTGTGGGTTGGAAGGCTGGTGGTGTTAATAGCAGACAAAGGACATCATGGCTTTGGGTCCCATAGGAGCAAGTAGATGTGCATTAAAACAAAAAAAAAAAAACAAATAAACTATTGAAAATAGGCTAAGAGTTTAATTGCAAAATAAGGGAAATAAGGGACTGGGGCTAGACAAATGCTTTCTATCAGTATATCTATCTATCTATCTATCTATCTATCTATCTATCTATCTATCTATCTACCTACCTACCTACCTACCTACCTACCTATCTATCTATCTCCTTATGTAATCCTTACAAGAAGCCTTTTACACCATGGGGAGACTAAGCCTTAGCGGTATTAAAAATCCTGCCCAATGACATAAAACTAATGAGTTCAAGACTAAGATTTGGAGCCAGTGTTCTTCCCATCACAACATGCTGCCTGGCTCACTGTTGAGAGTTCATGCAAAGGCCTTGCCTTTGCACTACTTTATTTTTAGATTTTCTCTTCGCTCCCTCTCCCTACTCTCATCCACAAAGAAAGCCACAATATTTTTTATATGTATTCTTAAATATATATGTATATTTGAAAATACATGTCCTGATATATTGTGCATGTGTGTTTTATCTATAAATGAATTACTTTATAGGTTACACATGGTTACTATTTTCCATTTAATACCGTGATTTTTTTAACATTCATGTCGCCATATGTACATCTAGATCATTTCTTGTGACAAGTGAACAGTATTCGATGATATAAATCTACCATCAATTTCCCCAATGATGGACACCTATGGATCCACAAAGCAGAATTATCTAGAAACTCAGAGGGTTCCTAAAGACACCCACAGTTTATTAGGCCTTTGCCAATTGATTTTGTTCAACCTCACTATTTTATAGATGATAAAAATGAAGGAAAACTATCTAAGAAAGTCCATAAGAACTAGCATTAACCAACACTATCAGTTCACAAGGCGATCATTAAGAAACAGAATTTACCTTCCTAATAGGAACTGCTAAATGCAGAGAGATCACTGAAATCTAGTGATACTGAAAAATAAATGTAAAGTGTCTTTGGAGTCTGGTGTCATGCACGTAGGCATAGATACACTTAGTTATGCAGACTGGCAGAGACCTAGGTGAAGAAAAGATAGAGGTCCAGGCTCCCTGACGGTGTGACTGTGAACTTAGGCACCTTCCTTAGTTTACTGTACGGGGTAATAGCATGAATCCGGAGCTAGACTGCCTCAGTCCAAGTGTCAGCTTTACCAATCGAGAGCTTTGTGAGTCTGGGAAAGCTGCTTAAATCCTGGATGCCTCAGTTTCCTCATGGGGTAAAATGAGGATTGAGTTAATATTTGTAAATACTAAAAGCTGTGCCTGGGGGAATAGGAAGTGATCTGTAAGTGTCTGTAGAGTTGCCTTTTTTTAATCCTCTATAAATAAGAGCTTCCACATATACAAAATACTATCTACCTCCCATGCATTTTATGAGGGGGATAAATAAATGCATTAAGTACTGGCATACCTCAGATGTTGCGGATTTGATTCCAGACCACTGCAATAAAGCAAATATCACAATAAAGAGAATCACACAACTTTTTTGGTTGCCCAGTGCATATAAAAGTTATGTTTACACTATTAAGTGTGCAATAGCATTATGTCCAAAAAATGCACATACCTTAATTTTTATAATATTTTATTGCTAAAAACTGGTAGCCATAATCTGAGCCTTCAGAGCTGTAATTTCTTTTTTCCTGGAGAATGGTCTTGCCTCGATGTTGATGGCTGCTGACTGATCAGGGTGGTGGTTGCTGAAGGTTGGGGCTGTTGTGGCGATTTCTTAAAATAAGACAACAAGGAAATTTGCCACATCAACTGACTCTTATGAATGATTTCTCTGTAGCACATGATGCTGTTTGACAGCATTTTACTCACAGTAGAACTTGTTTTCTAAATTGGAGTCAATCCTCTCTAACCCTACTGTGCTGCTTTATCAACGAAATTTATGTAGTATTCTAAATCCTTTGTTGTCATTTCAATAATCTTCACCAGAAGATTTCATCTCAAGAAACCCCTTTCTTTCCTCATCCATATGAAGCAACTCCTCATCCATCAAAATTTTATGAAATCATAACAGTTCAGTCACATGTTCAGGCTCTACTTCTAATCCTAGTTCTCTTGCTATTTCCGCCACACCTGCAGTTACTTCCTCCACTGAAGTCTCGAGCCTGCAAAGTCATCCATGAGAGCTGGACCCATCTTCTTCAAACTTCTGTTATGTTGATATTTTGACCTCTTCCCATGAATCACAAATGTTCTTAATGGCATCCAGAATGGTGAATCCTTTCCAGAGGTTTTTGATTCACTTTCCCACATCCATCAGAGCAGTCCCCACCTATGGCAGCCGTAGCCTTGTGAAATGTATTTCTTAAATAATAAGACTTGAAAGTCAAAATGACTCCTTGATCTGTGGGCTGCATATAGATGTTTTGTTAGCAGGCATGAAAACCACATTAATCTCGTGCACCTCCATCAGAGCTCTTGGGTGACCAGGTGCAGTGTCAATGAGCAGTACTATTTTGAAAGGACTCTTTTTTTCTGAGCAGTAGGTCTCAACAGGGGACTTAAAATATTCAGTAAATGTTATAAACAGATGTGCTGTCATCCGGACTTCGTCATTCCATTTATAGAGAAGTAGAGTAGATTTAGCATACTTCTTAAGGGTCTAGGATTTTCAGAATGATAAATGAGACTGGCTTCAACTTAAAGTCACCAGCTGCTTTAGCCCCCAACAAGAGAGTCACCTTGTCCGTTGAAGCTTTGAAGCCAGGCTTTGACTGTTCCTCTCTAGCTATGAAATTCCTAGATGGCATCTTTCGATAGACAGCTGTTTAGTCTACATTGAAAATCTGTGGTTTAGTGCAGCCACCTTCATGAACCATCTTGCTGCAGCTTCTACATCACTGCTTGCTGCTTCACCTTGCGCTTTTGTTGTGGAGACGGCTTCTTTTCTTAAACCTCATGAACCAACCTCTGCTAGCTTCAAACTTCTTTTCTGCAGCTTCTTTGCCTCTCTCAGCTTCCACAGACTTGAAGAGAATTAAGGGTCTTGCTCTGGATTAGGCTTTGGCCTAAGGGAATATGGTAGCTGGTTTGATCCTCTATCTAGACCCTTAAAACTTTCTCCATATCGGCAATAAGGCTGTTTTGCTTTTTTACCATTTATGTGTTCACTGGAGTAGCACTTTTAATTTACTTCAAAAAATTTTCCTTTGCATTCACAATGAGTTGTTTGGCACAAGAGGTTTGGCCTGTGTTGACCTTTGACATTGCTTCCTCACTAAGCTTATCATTTCTAGCTTTTGATTTAAAGCGAGAGATGTGGTACTCTTCACTTCAATGCTTAGAGGGCATTATAGGGTTATTATTTGGCCAAATTTCAATACTGTTGTGCCTCAAGGAATGGGGGGTCTGAGGAGAGGGGTAGAGATGGGGGAATGGCCGGTCAGTGGGGCAGTCAGAACACACACACACATTTACGGATTAAGTTCACTGTCTTACACGGATGCAGTGTGTGGCACCCAAACAATTACATTAGTAACATCAAAGATCACAGATCACTGTAACAAATATAATTATAATGAAAAAGTCTGAAATATTGCAAGAATCACCAAACCGTGACACAGATACACAAAATGAGCCAATGCTGTCGGAAGAATGGCGCCAATAGACTTGCTCGATGCAGGGTTACCACAAACCTTTAGTTGGTAAAAATGCAATATCTGTGAAACATAATAAAGCGAAGTGCAATAAAACGAAGTATGCCTGTATATCAAATTGTGTGCTACCATTCCTTTATATTCTCGAGGAATATTCTGATAAATAACAGTAAGAATAACAAGGTCTCGTTTATATGGAGAGATTCTATAATCTCATGGGATTGGTAACAAATAAAAGAAATAGAAGTAAAATCTGGCTCTCCTTGGACTCAGGTGTGTAGCTTCCACAGGGCAGAAATTAGGTTTAGCACTCATGGGGTACAGTGAGAATTCACTCTTAACCAAGGGTGTAGGAAGGTGTCAATCAAATAGTTGGAAAAAGCAAGGACACCAAAAGATTAATAGAACAACAAATTATTTGAATGGCTAAGTGTCCTTTAAAAATGGGAAGTGAAGCCCCTTGCATACTTAAGGGGGAAACTGAGACACACGTTTAAAAAAATAACTTGTTCAAGGTCACAGAAGCAATCGGTTGCAGTACTTGGCCAGTCAATCGAGGGTTCTTTCAGCCAAGTCATGTGCAAACTCAAACTCCCATTTATTAGAAGTTCATGCACCAGATTTTTTTTTTAAATCATACAAAGAAGATAAATTGGGGGAAATTATTCACTTTGAAATAAAGACTTTGCTTAAAAAAACTCACAGCAGGGTTTCCTTTTTTTCTTTTCTTTTCTTTTTTTTTAATATCAGTTCTATTCCTGCATTTGAAATTAGATCTGACTCTGACTGAAAATGAGGGAGCCCTGTACTGGTGCGGAGTCCCGGTTCCCCAAACACTAAATAAAGACTCTGATGAAGCTGGAAATTAATTTCATTAGCATAAATAATCACAGTCATGACTTTACAAGCATATAAATCAGAGACGTAGTGGAGATGAACATTTGGTATTTATATACAGAAAAAATTGCAAAGTCAGAGGAGCCTTAGGGGAAAAGCACATTTGGGTTTGACTTGGTGAGTGATTTTTTTCCTAGTTTGTTATGAACAGCCCTTCCATAGCAGTCATGTTTGTCACTCACACAGCCATGTGTCACTCCCTCTGGGAAAACTGGTATTTGTGTCTTTCTCTCTGATTAGATAGACTATGATTTCCTCAAGGGCAAGGACAAGGACAAAGATCTTGATGTCCTCGTCATTGTATCCCTACTCTTCAGGACAATGTCTCACACTGAGAAGAAAGAATGCAATGACTGTCAGTTGAAAAAAAATTTGAGGGAGTCAACTAATATTTCTTCGAATTAAGCATTTTGTACATATAAATCTCTAAGCAAACAGACATGTGATATTTTTGTGGAAAGAAACTGATAGGATAAAAAAAATTATACAGTTCATCAGATGGTGATAAATGCTGTGGGGGAACAAGCAGGGCGGAGTTATAGAGAGTACTAGGGAGAGAGAAGGGGGTTTGAGATTTTAAACAGGGAGGTCAGGAGAGGCCTTACTGTGAAAGTGGAATTTGAGTGAGGATTTGAAAAAGGCAATAGACTAAACTATGCTGTTGAAAGGGAGAAAAGCATTCCAGGCAGAGGCAAGGACTACTGCAAAGGTCTTAATGTGAGAGCCTGCCTATCTGAGGAACAGCAAGAAGCCTGTGTAGCTAGCTGGAAGATGCTGAGCAGAAAGAAGCATTGTAGGACTTAATTAAGGTCGGAAGGGTGACCGGGGTACAGTATCATGAAGGATCTGGAAGGCCACTGTAAGGGAAACCAGTGGAAGGTTCCAAGTAGGAAACTGACATGATCTGACTTATGTCTAAATAAATCACCTGGGCCTCTGTGATTGCAATATGCCATAGGGAACAAGGGATGAACAAGGAGACCTATCAGGAGGCTATCTTCAATAATTTAGGTGAAAGTGAATGGTGACTTGGATCAGGTTGGTAGCAGAGGACACAGTGGGAAGTGGTCAGATTCTGGATACATTTTGAATATGGAACAGACAGCATTTGCTGAGGGATTAGATGTTGGGTATTAGACAGAGAGAAGAGTTAAGGATGACGCTAATATTTCTGGCCCAAGAAACTGGAAGGATGAAGTTTCCATTTACTGAAATGAGGAAGGCTAGGAAAGAGCAGGGATTTTCTTGGAGGCTGGGGTGCAGAGAGCAGAGTTTGGTAAGGGTGCATTATATCTGAGATGTCTGGTAGATATCCAAGAGGATTCATAAAGTAGGCAGCTGGAATCAATGGCAGGGGCCCAGGCTGGAGACATAATTTAGGAACCCATCAGCATACAGATGGTATATAAAGTAAAATTATTTAATGGGACCAATAGTAGAATTGTGGCCCTTGCCCAAATTCTTACGTTAAAGTCCTACCCGCTCCACCCCCATACCTCAGAATGTGACCTTATTTGAAGATAGGGTCCTTATAGATGTAACCAAGTTAAAATGGGGTCATTAGGATGGTTCCACTCTAATAGGACCCACCGGTGTCCTTATAAAAAGGGGAAATTTGAAAACATATGCATACATATACAGGGAGGATGCCATGTGACCATGAAGACAGCCATTTACAAGCCAAGGAGAGAGGCAAGGAACAGATCCTGCCCCTGCAGCCCTCAGAAGGAACCAATCCTCTCGACACTTTCATTTTGGACATCTAGCCCCCAGGGCTGGGAGACAATCAATTTCTGCTGTTTGTTGCAGCAGCTCTAGCAAACTAATACATTAACCTGATGAGTGATTGTGGATAGAGAAAACTGTCCCAAAACTGAATTTGAACTCTAAGACGCTACAACTTTTAGAGTTAATGAAAAGGAAAAGTAACCAGTGAGGGAGACTGAGGAGCAACAGCCAGTGACATGAGAGGAAAACTAGAGAACTACTGAAAGCGAAGTCAAGGAAATGTGACAGCAAGAAGGAAGTGATGAGCGATGAGCTTCATCCGCTACTACTTACAGGTCAAGTGCGATGAGGGCTAACACCTGACCGTCGGATTTAGCAACGTGGATTTCATTACTGATCTTGAAAGAGCAGTTTCAGCAAAATAGTGGGGGTGAAAGCCTGATTGCTGTGGGTTCGAGAGAAAAAGAGAGGAGAGAAATTGGAAATAGCAAAGGACACAACTCTTTTGAAGAGATTTACTAAGAGGGAGCAGAGATATGAGGTGCTAGAGAAAGGGCTGTGTGGAGAGAGGCTTCTGTTCTTATGATTGGCGAGATTACTGCATCTTGGTATTAGAAAGGATGCGTTGGATTAGAACTGGCAATGTTATGGGTGGAGAGAATTGCCGAAATCATGTCTCTGAGGAGGGGTTGGGATCCAGTGTAAATGGAAGGGCAACAAGAAAGAAGGACAAGTATAATATAATATAATACGGTATGGTATGGTATGGCGGTACAGAATTTTTGCGAGAATTTAATTAGATAAGACAGTGAAAGCCTTTAGCCCCAACCCTGGCACAATGGGATTATTCAATGAATGTTATTATTTAATATTATATAAATGCTACTGAACTAATCTCCCCTGCTCCCCTTTTTTTACTCTCATTTGTGAGTTATCTACACATAAGTATGAATACCTACATGTATGATGTCATAGGTGTAACTGAGATCATCTGAAGAGTGGATAGAGGAGACCTCTGAGTATTTCAATATTTAGAAATCAGAAAGAAGAGCCTGACAGAGGGCCTGGAGAATGAACAACCTGAACGGTAGAAGAGAAACTGTGCAAGGAAACCAAAAGGAGAAGTATTCCTCAGACTGGATGGAAGTAAAAGATAAGAGAAATCATGAATGCCTAAGTCTCTACAATGTCAGTAAACTTCAGGGAATCCTGGGGCGGAGGAAGGTGGTGGCTCACTGAAGTAGTAAAACGATAAAAGGGACTTAATGCTCTGTTCTCATCTCACGCAGGTAGAGGCGAAATGAGGAGGAAATGGCCTGGGCTACTATAGTCACCAAACCTCATGGTAGTCCACATTGAGGTCACATCAAGGGAAGAAAATCTGGGAATTCCATATAACATTATTCGGATTTTCAAACTACCAACAATACTTCCCTCTCTACAATATGATAAATCTAGAGTGTACCACTTTAATCAGATTAATTGAATGCATCTGTTCATCAAAGACATCGTACATTTGTGGATGATCCTTCCTAAAATTTTAGCTAGCAGTATCAGTGTTCTATTCTATAAATGGGAATTATGTCGCAAGCCGAGAGAAGTTTCCAAATAAGCAAACACAAGGTGTCAATTCCAGACACCTTGATAAGTTTCTTAGGTTGTTCTTCTCAAGACTGACATAGGTCAGTGCATTTTTCAGCATATTTTATTTACTTTATTATTACATATATTTCAATTAATATGTTCCAACAGCTACCATTTACACATAAAAACTTTGATAAAGGTTGAAATGAAAGAAAGGGCAAAGATTTGACAGGTAAATGCAAGCGAACTTAAAATAGGTTCAATAATATCAAATTCACACAAAAAGAATGTAAAGCAAAGGGCACTAAACTGGGAAAGTAAGGTCATATTTCACTGATGAAAAGAACAGTCACAATAGCTAATATGAAGAAGCTATTAGAAATGCAAAGAAAATAAGAAATCATGGCATTGTTCATAATAATGGTAAACTAGAAATAACCAAAGCTACATAAACACATAGTACTAAATAAAAGACTAGAAAATGATAAGCAAAATACATCGGAACGTTATCAATGATAAGGCACAGAGTAATATGATCAGATTTGCATTTGATAAGAAAGATTCCACCCTCAGTAGCCTAAATTAAAACATCGGATCCATATAAAGAGAATATTAAGTTTTGCTGGCAGCATAATGCCTTTGAATAAATGAAAAGATATACTATATTCTTGGATGGGAAAAATTAATACAGTAAAAATGTCAACTTCTCCGTAATTATTCATAGGCTTAACACAATCATAGTTTAAGCCCTTAATAAAATTGAACTAAAGTTCTTAGAGAAGACTAAAATTCATGTGAAGAATACTAGAGAGCAATTTATGAAAATTCTGAAAAGAGGAATGATGACTCCAGAATTGTCCTCTCAAAGGCAAGTATACTTGGATAGGTATTTGTTTAAGGACTGGCTGACATAAGGCAGAACCTTAAAAATGGAACCTGTGAACTTAGTGCTGCCAGAGTTAGCAACCAAACGTAATCAAACATGTTGGAGACAACATCAGAAACTTCATCGATGCCTAAAAAAACTTTAAAGGAAAGAAACTTGGACACATTTCAATGGATATGGCAGATAAAACAACAAACTGTTAATGCCCTGTTATCTACAAACCAGTAAGAAAAGGGTGAACACAACCCAAAGAAAACAGCAAAGGATACAAACCAAAATTTCACTAATAAAAAAATGCAAATGGCCAATAAGTACATAACAAACAGCATGTTCAACCTTACAGCTTTGTCTGTGCTGTTTCCTGGATTTCTCGTCCTCCTGTTCTTTGTGTGACTGATCTCTTCTCACTTTTTAACTCCCTGCTTAATTGGCACCTCCTCAAAGAGGACTTCCTGTCTTATTTAAGAAGCCACACACGCCTCCAACAGGCACATGCGTTTTTCACAATTGAAACACGGTGTCCTTCACAACACATACCTTAAGAATATATTTGTCTGTTTTCTCTCCACACCACTACATAAAAAATTCCATAAGAGTAAGGAGTATATATTTTTTTACCAATATATATCCAACACGGTGTCTGGCACAAAGCAGGTACTCAATTACTTTTTGTCAAACAAATAAATAATGAAGGTTTTTTGTTCCAATTGCTTTGTTTTATTATGTTTTAGTACAATATATGGTGCTAGGCAAGACCTCTCATATACTCCTGGTTGGGAGTAAAAATTGGTACAATCATTTTGGAGGGAAAATTGTCTGTATTTTAAAACATAAGACACACATTCTTTGTTCTCTGCTCAAAACCTTCCCATGACCTATCTACCTCGGAGTCGAAGCTAAAGTCCAAAAAGGTCTACAAGAGTCTACATGATCTGTCGTCCCCCATCCCTCTACCATTCTGGCCACATGGGCTACTGCTCTCCCCCCGTTCACTCCGTTACAGCCAAAGTTCCTTCCTCATGGTTCCCCCAGTACCTTAGACATGCACCTGGCTCAGGGACTTTATACATTTGCCATTCTCTCTGCTGGGAATGCTATTCTCTGGATATATGTGTCTCCCTCCCTTCCATCCTTCCCTTCCTTCAGGTTTCCCTCCAAATATCTCTAGATCTTCTCTAGCCACTTGATAAAAAGTCATTCGACCCCATGCCCAACCCCAGAGCTCCCCATCTGCTACCCTGCATTATTTTTATCCACTTCACACACTAGCACCTGATATATTCTACATTCTCCTTTTTTTCATTGTTTGTCTTCCCTCACCCAATGAGGAAAGGGATTCTTCTTTTATCCATTGCTGTATACATAATCCCTTCAAGAAGCGTGACACATAGAAGATTCTCAATAAATGTGTGTTGAGTGAATGAGTGAATGAATAAATGAATATCAAGAGCCTGAAAATTTTTCATGCTGTTTCACCTAGTAATTCTATGTCTAGGAATCTATGCTAAGTAAATAAATGGTCTAGTTGGACTAAGGTCTATATTAGGTTTCCCTTCACGACATTACCTATAAGAGTGACAAGTTAGAAACACTCTTCATGTGCTGTTGTTATAAAGGAGAAGTCAAGTAGAATGTTATGCAAAAATTAAAATGGAATAGTCTGCAAACATTTAAAATTATGTCATTATAAAATCATATTACATGGGGAAATGTTCACAATGGAATATTAAATGAATAAATCATAATACCATGAAGTACCTAGAGCATAATCCCAAATATGTAAAACTAAAAATATAGATGCAGTAGTATAATTTTTATATATATGACAAATACATATATATTATATAATTATATATATTATATAGACCTGTATGTATACTTTAAGGACAGTAATATATTGAATATATGTATATAGGGGGGGAGGGATATAACTAGAACTTAAAATGCCCATAAGGGTTATCGTTGAGTAACGGGATTATAGAATTTGTGGGTGATTTCCCATGTTTTAGATTTTTTCTGTACTTTCACATTTTCTATAAAGGAGGAGTAAAAAGAAAATTATGTTATAATGAGAAGGAATAAGATCAATGATATTCTTGTAACCTAGTTCTAAACAATATCACTTTTGACTTATTGCTGGATAAAATAGCAACAAAATGCAGTCAATGGAACTGAACGAATAGACAGGAAACTTTTTAAAATGGAGGGCTTAAAAGATCTATTTTGTCCAAGTTAATGTTAAGTAGCTCCTACTAAACATAGGTAGCAGGGTCATTTATCTCTTAATAATAATAATAAGAAGAAGAATAATAATAATAATAAAATCTGCTGTTGGCTTATAGATACCTGTCCTTCTGTTTTTAGGTCAGAGGGAAAAAAAAAAAAAACACACCCAATTCATCAAAAGATGGAACGAAGGCCCAGAATTTAGTTATTTAGGAGTAACTGTGTTGTAATGCACACGCAGTGGATATGAAACAGGTAAATGCGGCTTCAGACAGTTCCTTTGATGTTATATTTGCTGTGGGGATATTTGTCCTAGTAGCCAAGAAGTGACCAGAAAAAAAAGTAATGAGCGAACAGGTTCTAGGAAGTCTTCAGCTCAGGAGGAAATTCTTTTCTTGCCTAAAACAATACAGTTTTTACTACAAACCCTCACCCTGCACAGGAGCAGTAAACATTCCAGTACAGACACAGAAAGCATTGTGGAGCTTTATAGGGAGTTAACACAGCAGAGAAGAATCACATGGGTGTATGCACTTGCAATTAAGAATAAAAATTAGCCAGAGGAGACCACAAGCAACGTGATCACCAGACTCGGTGGAATGGAGACAGGAGACCTGTGCACTGTAAGGACAGAACTTTGTGCAAATGCAAACAGACTGAGAATGTATCTCCATGGATACCAGCCTGTCCGGAGGGACCTGGGTCGGATGCAGACATAGACGCCAGAGGTCAAAGACAGGGCCATTAAAGAATAGAGTCCAGATGAGAAGGGTGACAGAGGCACTGCCAAAACTGAAGGTTAGAAATAGTTGCTCATAATGCCTTAAACATAAGTTGATTCTTATAATAATAACCATAATGATAAGAATTTATTTAGCATGTATTATGTACCAACAACTGTGCTGGGTGTTCTTGGTCAATTTTATACGTATCAGCAGAATCACTTTATTTGATGTCAGCTCCTTAAGACATGGGTGAGAGTGTCTGGAACCCACATTCCCTCCCTTTTTTTGTGGAAAGTATACTGCTCTCCCCAGGTTTCAGTTAATTTCTATTGGAATTACCTTCTCTTAGTTACTTGTGGCTCCAAACTCTTCCCTTCCATTGCAGGATATATACAATTCTGAGATAAAACCATTATCAGTTACCCTTGTACCGGGACTGGATGCACCACCTGACGCGGCCATCTACAGTCTCTGTCCTGAGCCCTCTCGATGTTGGCCAGGTGATAAGGGCAAGTGGACCCAGTTCCCAAACAGGACAGTCCTAAGAGGGCCTCTCAAAATTTGTGTCTCTAATGCCCCCACTCACATACCATGTCAGATTAACCACGACCGGATCCTCCAAACTGCTCCTAACTAGACAATGGTTTGACTACTTTCCCTGAATGTGCTCAGTTTTGTCTATGTCCCCTTAAAACGTTGCTCCAGAATTTCTACACTTCGGGCTATTGGGTGGCAATCTGCTTGAAAGAAAGTGCGCCAGTCAGAGACACTATATGTATATAGCACTTTATAGAAGATTAAGAAAATGTCGATTCTCCAAAACAAAGGCGACAGAGAGATGTGGGGAGAAGGGCCATTGGAGGTGATGAAAGGAGGGCAAAACCAAAATGAGAGCAAATGACAGCAGCAAAATAAAACAGGCCGTTCCTGGGCCTGGTTACAACAGGAAGATCCAATCAACACTGAAGATAACAGTATTATCGCTTCACCCGTTCTAGATTTTACACATCTATTATTGTAGATAAGACTGACTCTTATTGAATTTATGATCAACTAAAATTCTCATTTCAAAGTCTATCTCTCCTGTCGAGTTGGTTTTTGGAACCTGGGCACGGTGGACATTTTTTCTTTATTATTTTGTTGGAATTGGCCATTCCTTCTAAGCTGTCAAGATCTTTTTGGATCCTAAGCCATTAGCTATCTCGAAAGCCTTAGCAATCTCTTCCAGTCTCATTTCATTTGCAAATTTGCACTGCAGAATCATTTGCTTGGAAAACACACATGCACATGTGCACTGAAAGCTAAATAAATGTGGTTAGTTTTCACTTCAAGCATCCCATTCAGCCTTCTTGGATCCCTTAGAAGGCAACAGTTGTCTTAATGACTTAATCACTTCATACTATTTAAAGCAAACATATGGCCTTTAATGCAAAAGGTACCAGAAGTTAAATATTCGAGTCTGAAATTAAAACATAGGTTCTGTACGGCCTGCTACTGGGACAATCGTATCCAACACTCTGGGAAATAAAAATAAACTCTAGCTTGAGAAAAGGAAAGAGGATGGTGAGAGTTTACAGATGTAAGAAATACGAAGTGATATTTTCATATTTGAACCCGATTCATACAAAATGTCAGTGAGCAGAATAATTACTATGGAAAGCAAAGACAGGAAGATCTCTCTCTGTAAAGGCGTGAACCAGATTTGGGTGCCCTCAGCACATTCTCACTCAGAGAGCACCCATGAATCAGCATTTTCTACCTCCTGGTGCACTGGCCTCCTCTGTGATGTAAATTTGCACATGGTAAAAAAAAGCAGATCGAGCGTATTAGGGGATTTGTCAGTATGTACTCCAGAAGTGCAAATTCTAAAAACAAACCAAATCTTGGAGTCTGAGGATTCTGGTGAATTCTATACCTCGGCATGGCCTGCTCACTCAGTCCAAAGCAAGACCCGGAATCTCAAATTCATGGCTTTGAGTCCTGCACCTTCAGGGCTTTGTGAGAGCTGAGAAACCTGAATTTTGGTACTGCCAACTGGTTCTGTTCCCTTGAAAAAGACAGAGCTCTGTAAAATGAGGAGTTGGATGAGATGGAGGATTTGCAAACTCTTCTAATAGCACTGAAATTTTTCCAAATTTAAGTGGAATCTTATGAAAACTCAGTTAATAAATGACATTAAAAATATAGATTTTTCTGGGTAAAGCAAGACGGTAGCCCAGATACTTGCTAACTTAGCTCCAGAAACACATTTGAGAGACTCCTAAAACTTCTGTAAGCACAGTTTGAAAACCGTTAACGAGGCCCTTCCAGTTTTATAGAATTCTATTCTGGCTTATGATAGAAGAAATTGAAGCTACTGTTCAGCTCCTGCATTCAAGGGGTGTATAAAGCAGAGGCTGGGTGACCTGTAACTGATCATCAATATCAGTAATAATCATAATGAGTGCCATTTGTTGAGGTATTCTGCTGAGGAAGCTGATGATCTCAAACGTCAAGTGGCAAAGCCAGGTTTTGAACCCAAGTCTGATGTAATAACAGGTAAATGTACTACGATGTGACAAGCGCTAAAACAGCTCTAGCTACCAAATATGGGAGGGTCACTAAAGAGGATGCGATCAGTTCTACTGAGGAAGTAGGAGAAGCTGACCCTTGATCTGGGTCTTGAAGGATCAACAGTGGTTTACCAGAAAACAAATCTGGGAAAGGAATTAAGGGTCGTGGACACGATATGTGCATTGGCAAGAAGGTATAAAACGTCATGCAGCAGGGGAGACTGGCTGGAGATGAGACTGCAGATACAGGAGGCTCATCTCATCATGAAGACATCTGTGTCTCACACTAAGGGATTTAGACTTATCCTGTTGGGCCAACACCACTGCAGCGCCAGATAATCCCTCTTCCTGGAATACTTTTTCTCCAAGTCTCTTCCTTTCTCACCATTCGGGGTTTGGCTTACATATCATTGACTCAAAGGCATTTCTTACCCTTTATCTAAAGAGAACCTTCTTTTTCTCCACCCTCATTAGAACCTAAGTTCCATGAGAGGTGGCGCCTTGACATCCTGGTTCACTGTTTTATCCCCAGCAGCTAGGAGAGTGCCTAGCATACAGTAAGTGTTTCCATAAATATTTGTTGCATGAATGAAAGGAATGAAATTCTGTCCATAACGCTTGGACTCACAGTCATCCTTGCAATACCTTTTTGGCTGGGCCTGATATGTTAGTGACTCCGCCTTGAAATAAATAGGGGGTATTGTGTTGACAGTGGCAAGGTAGCTGACAAATAAAGAGGTAAAAATGAAAGCTGTGTGCTGTCTCACTATACGAAAGGAGGAGTCTGTGTCTATAAGGTTCCTTAGTGGCCTTAAAATGATGATGTCCATCCAGATATACCTACCTAACTACTGGAGGACTTAGGTCCTTGGGGAAAATGTACCCTATTATCTTGCACTTATAGAAGCTCCGATGACTTAGAAGACTTCAGTTTATGCATTGAAGTCATAATCAAATCCTTCCAAATATGAAAAATGCATTCCATCGTTCCAACCAAAATAAAGTACAATGAACCTAACTGGCTGGAAGGAGGCTTATTATTATTTTTGGCAAGTTACTTTGGCTCAGTTTTCTCAATGTCAAATAGAAACTATAGTAACACTTCCCTCATAGGCCTGTAGTAAGGATTAAACCAAATGATCCACATAATGCACTCCACACAGTGCCTGGCACATAGGAAATGCTCCGTCAGAGTGAGCTTTCGCAAGCATTATTATTATCGGTGGCATTTTAACACAGTGAAGGCGTTTATAAGAGCAAAGCATCTTTGTGACGGCAGCTCCATTTCCCTTTCATAAACCTGTCCCTCCCTGTATGGCAGGTTCCAGACCCTGACCACAAAAACCACGGTTTCGGTATCTGTTCTTCCCTGATGATATCCTCAAACCTCCCTTTCATTTGTCTTTCTCTCTGACTAATAAACCGTTTACTGCTAATTACTTATAATCATTTTCTGCTGCATAGTTTTATATTTGTTTATTACATTCACAGCTGTCTTACTTAGCAAGGATAGAAATCTATTATCTTGTTATTATACCCAAGTCCCCTGATCGCGGTGTCCTTGCCTTCCATTTCACTTCCTCTGAAAATGTCCTTTGGTGGGACGGGATTTTCCTTCTTCCTCACCCCTTCCTTTCTACCCCACACACACTCTGTAAGGAAAGAAGGGTTTGGAGTAGATAAACCACATAACTAAACTAGCTAAACTATGATATGATTATGCTACAAAAGATGGTCAAATATCTGACTTATACAGACTCCGCTCTAAAAGTATTCATTTATTCATTAAAAATATTTATTTAGCATATCCTATGTTCAAAATTCTGTGATTCTGCTGTGAACAAAAGCAGATTAAATCCTTCTCTTTCATGAAGCAGATACAATAGGGGAGACAGACAACAAATATGCATCATCGGATAGTGATCAACATTGAATGAAACACAATAGGGTAAAAGAATGTGCTGAGTGCACTGCTTGAGTTGGTATGGTCAGTGTGGGCTTTTAAAGGAGGTTCATTTGACAATTGGAAGTTCTTAGAGGACTTCAGGGGTTTGGTGCTTCCTCCTTGTGGATGAAATCAAGATTCAGGAGAAAAAAGAGGGTGATAAAAAGTCCAGAGGATAGTGGGGAAGGGAGAGGAAATTCCCAGATTTCATTTAAGATGTACTCTGCATGGAAAACGAAAGGAACTGTTTGCAACGTGCTGGGCATTATTTTTTTAAAAAAAAAAACTTGCTCAATTAATAGTACAATTTCGATGGGAGCATCCTGGGCTTCCAAACCTGTATCATCAGGTGCATTAGTTTTAAAGTTAGAGTGAAGGGACAGTGTGGACAATGGAAGGCAGGACTATTCTACACCATCTTCTCCTAGGATGCAGTGGAGCAGGCCACAGATTATTGCATGGACGAGGGAATGGCAGTTCAGAGTCCCAGGTGGTGACAGTCAGCCACTTCAAGAAGTCACAAGAGGCAGGAAAGTAAAAGAGTAAGAGCAAACCTGATTGTTCCTGTAGGCCAGGGAATGCTGGCCCTTAGAAGTGAGAGACAGCAGGCAGCCACAAACATTTCCATTATCATCCTAGAGGTATTTAAGTACTTAAGTACAGTTTGAAAAGTATTTAATTGTTTACAGTAACGTTTACACATATAGTTTCATTTGACCTTCTGTGAGAGAGATAAATCAGGCATTGTTATCCAATTTTAACTATGAGAAAACTGAAGCTCAAAGTGAGTGGGGAATTTGAACCCAGAACTTTCTGCTGCCTTAACCAAGTGCTTACTGAACTTCTACCTTCAGTCCAGCAATGTTTGTAGCACCAACAAGATACTGAAATCATCCAGAATTATGTTTGTACAAACAATTTCTGGGAAACCACTGACAACGTGAATTAAAAGTTAACAGAAATCCAAAGGAAAAAATCCTCTACTCAAATATCGCACTTTACTCAAGAATAACTCAAGATGGATCATAGACCTAAATGTAAAATGCAAAACTCTAAAACATTTAGAAGAATAGGAGGAAATCTTCAGGACCTAGGGCTTCATGGAGAGTTCTCAGATATGACATCGAAAAGCACGATATATAAAACAAAAAATGGATAAATTAGACTTCATCAGAATTAAAAACTTTTGCTATGCAAAGGACCCTGTTAAAGGGGTAAAAATATAAGGTTATAGACTGGGGAAAAAATATTTACGAACCACATATCCAAGTATAATACCTCTCCTAAAACTCAACAGAAAAAAAAATCCATTTAGAAAACAGACATAAGACAGGAATCAATTTCACTGAAGAAGATAGAGATACCAAGTAAGCACATGAAAAGATGGTCGACATCATCAGAGAAATGCAAATTAAAACACAATGAGATCACTTCAGAATGATTGAAAGAAAAAATAGTGACAACACCAAATGCTGGCAAAGATGTGAAGACACCAGATCACTCACGAATTGCTGGTGAGAATGTAGAATGATACAGCCACTGTGGAAAACAGTTTAGCAGTCTCTTACAAAACTAACGATGTGCTTACCATATGACCCAGCAACTGCAGTCTTGGGCAACTGCCCTAGACAAATGACAACTCATATCCACATAAGGATGTACACACAAATGTTTTTAACAGCTGAAAAGTGGAAACAAAGCACAGATGTCCTTCGAAAGATGAGTGGTCAAACGAAATGTGGTACATCCATACTATTGGGTACTACTGAGCCACAAAAAGTAACAGATTATTGATATACTCAAAACTTGGATGTACCTGAAAGATATTATGCTAAATGCAAAAAGTCAATCTCCAAGGTCACATGCCGTATGATTTCCATTTACATGACATTCTCAAAATGCCAAAAGTATAGAGACAGAGAAGACATTACCGTTTGCCAGGCATTCATGAGGAGATGAAGGAAGGTAAGTGTGAATATCAAGGGTTAACATAAGAAATCTTTGTGATGATGGTACAGTTCTGTGTCTTGATTGTGGTGGCAGTTTCATGACTCAACACCTGTCATAAAACTCCATGAAACTACACACATACACACAAGTGAATGCATGTGAAGCTGGTGATATCTGAATAAGCTCTTTTGGTCTGTATTAGCATTGATTTCTTGGTTTCCATATTATACTACCGTTATGCAAGATGTTAACATTGGGAGAAGCTGAGTAGAAGATATATGGGACTTCCGGGTACTATTTTTGCAATTTTCTGTGTATCCGTAACCATTTCAAAATTAAATTTTTTAAAAAAGTAAATGAATGGGACCTTCGTGTACTTCTGAACAGAATTCCTTCTAAGACAAAACATTCTGGAGAACAAAAGCAGCCCACGACAGTAAGTTATGATAGGAAGAAGGGGACAGTATTGAGAATGAGAATACTTTTAGCCATTATTTAATCTCTGCGGTTTCCATAGTTCTGTCTTCTCTGTAGCTCAGCTTCCAGTTACAGACCTTGCTCCTCTGACCACGTATGTGCCTATCTGAAAAAGGCCAGGTCAATCACAATCCTGTATCTCCTTGAGTACAGATATTCATCCAAGAAATGGCATGTAATCCGAGGAAGGCCACCCAGAATCTTTCTATGGGGTTTCGAGTTGGTGCTGAGCAGGGTGGTGATTTCAAAACAGCAAAGATATGACCCCCCACCCCCCCATAGCTGCCAGTAACCATGTCCCTAGCTAGTTGGAGGAACCTGAGAGTAAAAGACTAATATGCAAATAGCAACTGGAATAGGAGCCGGGGAAAGAGCAAGAAAGAGACCAAGGAGCAAAAAACAGCCCATTGGCCACATGAGCCCCTAGATCCACTAGCTCCTGAGGCCAGATCTGCCCAGTCTTCCCAGATACCTGAACAAATAAATTTGTTTTCAACAATTTTGAGTGTATGTTGGAATTGCAACTAAAAGACTTCTGAACAGTACAATCTCATGGAATCTCAATTTGTGCATCTATAAAATTACAATAAGAATACCTGATGTTCTTGCCTCACAATTCTGCAGTAATAATCAAAAGACCACATATGAATGCTCTTTACAGCACTGTATAAATGTAAGGGACTGATATCATTACAGACAAAAAAAACTGCAAAAAAATTCAGCCTTTCCTGGTGATATCATCATTGCATTCCAGTAATTTCCAAAGCAACATTGAGAGTAAGAAACAAACACAAAATGCCACAATAAATAAAGAAACAGATTATTATGATTCATGTTCAATGATTCATTTATGACTCAGAAAAAAAACAACCAGAAACCAGTATTCAAATATATACAAAAATCTCTAAAATTTAAAAATCAAAGAAAAGTTTAAGTTTAAATATGTGTGTGAGAAAAAGCTCCTGTGTCAAAACTTTTTAAATTGAGCTATATTTTCATTTTGAACCAACTTGCTTATATTATTATATGGGACCACTTTTATACTTTGCACATTTTGGCCGGAAAAATTACCTAATTCTTAAGTGGACTAAAATCCTCAACAATTTGCTGCTTTCTTTTCACATTAAAGGTGTCAAATTTCAATTGAGTTCAAGATGTCTCCATTTTGTTAAATTATAAAAAGTCCAACCAGATTCCTATATTGATATCAATTCAATTTGATTTAAAGCTAGACATCTTGGCTATTGTAAACAGTGCTGCCATGAACATAAGGATGCATAGATCTTTACAAATTATTGTTTTAGTTTGAAGGGTTAAAGGAGTACAAATTAGTAGTTGATAGATGGTCACGGGGATGGGGAGCGCGGCATAGGGAATGTAGTTAGCACTGAGGTATTGGCTGGGTGGAGAGCCAGAGGAGAGAAAGGGCAATTAGGGGGATCGTTTTATAAACTATATAAATGTCTAAACAATGTTCTGTATACTTGAAACTAATAAAAAGAAATAGAGAAAGAAAGAAAAAAGCTAGACATCTAATTGAATTGGTAAGTCCACGAGACACCTGGAGCTGGGAGGGCTTTGCCCAGCAGTGACAGCCTAAACCCTGTGCACGATGCAGCTTGTGGGTAAATCCACCTGAGCACTTGATGCAGTGTTCTAGCTACACCTGTGGAGCTACACGCAGCGCAGGCAAAAAACGTGTAACTCCTACCGGTCACACCTAGCTTGTGCAAGAGGATATATGTACTGGGCAAGGGTGGGTAATCCAGAGCACCACAGCCACGAGAGAACAAGAGACAATGGGTATCAACTACCCTGCTAGCCTCCGAAGCGTCTGGAAACATCAAACCTTTAGCACCCACAGCGAGGCTAAGTAGTACTTGAAAGTGTGAGGAGAAAAGGAACCAACGAAAAAGGTGGTTTAATTACAAGGAGAGCTATTAGTAGATTTACTCTTAGAAAGTGGTTTATTTCCATTCTAGCAACTGCCACTAGGTAACAAGTAAAGCCCTAGTTACCAAGCTCTACTGATATTTCCTGGAATGGAAAGGAATGAACATACACTTTCTCTACTATCAAACGTGCACGCTGAGCCAAGCCAATGCCCCTTTTCACATCACGGAGCCAAAGCAATGGTCATAATGCTGACTGCCATTCACAGCATTCTCACTCCCTCACATAGCAGTAGAGAATGGTGGTTAAGGACACAGACTTACACTGAAGTGGAAACTACCATGGCTCTAATCTCAGTTCTACCACCTACTAACTATTAACACACCGACGTGTCACTTCCTTCTGTGTCTGCTTCCTTGCTGTGGGATGTCAGATATGGATTGTTCTCCCTTCCAATTCAGAGTTGTCATCACCTCCCTGGTTTTGTGGGTCTTTCTTCTCTAAAACAGCCCAAAGAGAAGAGCAGAGTCTTCCCCGTTACAGTTTCTATCTCTATAAGCGAATCTACATCTTTCGGTTTTGAGAGGCATGCTCTTACTGTAATCTCTGGAACAACAGAGGACATCAGTTCACGAGAACCACTGAGAAGAAGGTAGTCGCAACTAAGAGACAGTAGAAACATTCTTTTGGCACCAGATATTTCGGGGAATTGTGGCTACAAAACAGGATTAAAATGATAAAAATAAAACTGACATTGTGAAAACGCTAAAAACTTGACGAAGTAAAAGCAAAATCGTTGGGGGCCATCTTAGGGCAGCCTACCACAAAGGCAGTTTTAAAAATAAGAATCCCAGCCCCTCCTTTTTCATAATATTTTATTATCTTTAGAAGTATAGTATCTAATATTTCTTTTGGAAAAGCAATATTTATTTGGAGTTTAGAGATATCTTCAGTTATGCTGTATTTTTCTCCGTTAAATTAACTAGAACTCAATTTCATACCTATTATTAAACCATCCAGTATAGTACAATCCCAATTTGTAAAATTATATCTATGTATCTAGCTTTATAAATGCATAGATCGACATGTGTAATTATATTTATTAATAAGTGTGTCAAAATGAACCAGACTACTGTATCGTAAGGCCAAGGACACCTGAAGGGAATGCTCAAGAAAGGAAAATCTTCACCAACGAGACATTTCAAACCCCAAAGTTTCAGTCACTGATGCTTCCAAAGAAAGACTCTCGTCACCACCTTTGTTTTATGGATTAAGATCTTGATATGCATTTAATTTCCCTCACTGGCAGAAATAAAGATGAATTCATTGCTCACCAGTCATTTCCAACAAGTCAAATTAAGGATCCGACATTTTAGAGAACAAAGAACATTGGACTATGAGGGGGAAATATTTGCATTCTAGTTATGACTCTACCACTAAACTGCTATGTGATCTTGGAAAAGTCTAGATTCCTTTCTACAAAATGAGGGTCTTAGACTAAGCCATCAACAGAATTAGTCACTCAAGTTGATCCAGGAGACAAAAAACGGCACCTTAGTCAAGAGCATTTGGAAAATGCCAACTACAATTCTTCCGGAGTTTCCTAGTGAACATTATTATACTTAAATATTTAAGTACTCCTGAAGTAAATGAGTTTGTGTAAAACTATTTAATCTAAAGTTTCTCAGTTTACAAAGCTTTTTATGTCATATACACTGTCTTTAATATCACTATTACCTCCATGAAGTAAGCATCATTACTTTCCAGATGAGAACAGTTTTACTATTAAGATCACTTTAAGCAAATAAAAACAATTATTTTATTCAATTTGGCTTGTGTTTCCATCTGAAAAAAGATATAACTTACATCTGAGTCCCAATTTTACCAACATAAACATGCACTAACTGTATTTCAAATATGTGACTAGAGATTAGAACATTGCTGTTTACAAATATCGAAATAACCACATTTTGAAAAATAGGGCAATAACTGACTCTTTCACATGAAGCCATGGTGAAAAATCAAATCATGCTTTGTGCAATTGCTTTATTTTTCATTTCTCCACTAAATCCTTCCATTGCTCATAAAGTCATTTCCAGAAGCAATTATATTTTAAATCATTTAATTTTCAACTGACTGTATTATTCAAAAAGCGATAACATTTTTCATCTGTTGCCTCACGAATTCTGTTATTTTTTTATGTTGCAAATAAAGGTGAAAGAATTAAAGTTTGAAACTGCCCACAGACTTAATAAGGAAAACTTATCAAGTAATTACAAAATGCAATTGCAAGGCAAGCTTTTAGTATGTTACGAGCAAAGAGTAAAATGTCTGCATTATTTCAAGGGAGGGGACACTTTTGGTTTAAACCTCAATCATTACAGAGAAACAAGTAATAACAATAATAACCACTTACTGAATACTGACTATATGACAGGCACTGAGCTGAGTGCTTTATATGTTTTGTTTCATCCTTAAGACTGCCCATAATTTGGGTACTATTATTAGTCATACATAACACCAAAGAAAAAAACAACTGATGTTCATAGAGGCAAAGCAACTTATGCAAGGTCACATAGCTAGTAAGTGGTGAAACCAGGACAAGAACAAACATCCTTCTCTTAATTTCTATGACATATGATATTCGCAATCTACCTGCTTTTTAAAACAAATCTAATGTTTAAAAAAATGGAGAGACATTACATAACACGATTTAAGAGAACCTTGGTAAAAACAACAACAACAAAAAGCTAAGAATCTAAAATGACCATCATCAACAACTCATTAATATATAATGATGCATTCTGACACTAGGTGAGTTCATACCATGTTAAACTGAAACCAATAGGGGCCTTTGGTAGCCATCTGGTCCTGCCTCCCATCTGGTATTTTCGATAGTCTTCTTAAATGCCACAGAGCCTTATCTTGCTTGCTCCTACTGACATGAAATTCATTACCATGAAAGGCAGGACATTTTACTTCTAAACATCTTTAGATGTATTAAAATATATAGTCTTATTGTGAGCCAAAATTGCCATTCTTTTAACTTTTACCCATTGATATAACCCAATACTTGGTCCCTCTCCATGACCGTGTTTTAATGGGACCCCCCCCCCCGACACACACACACACCATCTATTAGTCACCTCTTCTCCAGTTTAGGCTGTTTCAATCCTTCCTAGTTGAAAGCAGCAACTTACCCTCCTTTGAAGGCATCCTAATTTGGCATTGTTCCTTTTAAATTTGAATATAATATCCCTGACATGTTTGAATCAACATAACAGTGGTTACGTATTTATTCTGTGATCTGGACATTGTAGTTCTGGTGATACTAAAATTGCATCCCCTTTTAACAGTCACATCAAACTGTTTGCTTACAAAAACTTACAGTTCTTTTTCACATAGACCACTTCTAAATCAGGCCTCTGTCTCGTGATGGCAATTTTAAAATGAAATGCATGCTTAAACAATTATTTTTAGAAGTTTCTTCTTGCTGAATGCAGTCCATCATTCCCATTTGGGTCATTTTAGAGGATTCTGTCACTTTCACTGTTGTTGAATTACCTCATGCTAAATCCACAAGAAACGCTGTCTAAATCTGCCATTTGCCTTCTCAGAGAAAAATATGGGTAAATGT
>NW_006436301.1:1403982-1421007 GCF_000325575.1 Pteropus alecto | reverse complement strand
TTAAACGACCTGTGCAACTTTTTTTTTTCTTTTTCTCCCTCAGCAATTCTAAGAACCCTAATAGCACATCCTCCATAGAAATGCACTTCTGATCCACCACGACACCTCAGTCTGAGGCACGCTAGTTTCATTCATCGACAAGATGTAAGAAGTTCAAACTTCTCAGATTCACTAATAGTAAGAAAAGTAGTGTAACATCAAACTATTTTTTAAATCCTTAAAATAAGCCCATAAATCCATACTTGTGGTTTATCTGGTTATGATTTCAGTACTTTTCTTTCCTTTTTTTTTTCAGCTTCTAACTTTGAATCCCATGTTCAACTTCATTTAAGAGACACACACCTTAGTACCTGCATGCCATACTGGGGACCCAGTGGAACCACACTGTGTTAGGGACTGCGTTACGTGTTGGAGAGCAGCTTTGAAGGCATACACACAGGAGAGTGTTTCTGCTCAGAGACTAGTATAACTAGAGACTAGAGAACATACAAAAAGAACAGAAGCAAATAAAATAGGAAAGAGAGAAAAGTTGGGTAAAGGATGTAAGGCCAGCCTAGGAAGTAGTGACTTGATCCTTTAAGCAATGGGGTAGGGGAAAGGGCATCGAAGTTTTTAAAGCAGAAGGTAAAATGATCAGACTCATGTTTTGGAAAGATTCTCTGGTGGCCATATGAAGAGGGCTGGAGTGTCGTGAGGAAAGACTGATGGCACAGAAGGTCAGGGAGGAGGCAATAATAACAGTGTAAGTGGCGGACAGTAAGGGCTTGAATTAGGGAAATGGCAGTGAGAAAGGAAAGGGGAAGCTTTGAATGTTTAGGCTGAGGGAGAGGACAATAAGGTTTCAAGTGTGGGTGACTGAGCTGATGTAGTAAGAGTAGGTTTGGAGGGGAATATAGTGGGAATAGTGAGTGCAATTCTAGATTTGCTGAATTCGAGATGCCCATGACTCATCAAGGTATAAATATCCAGTAAAGAGTTTAAAGTATGGCTCTGGACCTCAGGAAAGGAATCACATCTGAAAATTAAAATAGCTGATACCTTTGATGACAGATACGGGATCCAAAATGAATTTGCTGCTCAGACTGGAGAAATTCATGAGTACAAATGGAGCTCTCTGTGAGGTGGACTCTGAGCTAGAAATTAGCATGCAGGAGATTTGTTAGGAAAGGCTCTGGGAATCAGCGCCTGTGAAAGGAAGGGAAAGAAAGCAGGATAAGTGGAGGGAGGGACTGATGTACTGATTTATGATGCAGTCCCAGTGAAGGTCCAGCTTACTCCCCAAAGGGAGTACTGGACCTGAGATTAACCTGAAAAGTGGTACCAAGCTGGGCGGGGTGCTTTACACCTCTGAGCTGATCAGTCAGTAGATGAAGGCTGCCCCCAAAATTAAGTGTGTCACTGCTGGCAAGGGAGGTCTCTTTGGCTGAGGCCATCTCCAGGGACTGCTGACAGCTGAGGGTTCCTGACAACAGCATTCCCAGCAGCAGCAGCAGCTCTTCACCTCTAAAGAAAGATCTGGCATCATGCGCTGAAGTTATTAAGGCTTAATATGAAGTCCTGACTTAATCGCTCAACATACTCTAAAATACAGGAGAGGTATAACGCTTGTGGAAAAGATTATGGCCCTTTAGCTGACTGGAAGAGCAATATAAGTATTGGTTTTAAAGAAATATAAGTACTGTTTTAAAGGAAAAAAAAAAAAAAGCTAAAGTAATCTCAGGCTCTGTCAATAAAGGTGTAGCATCCAGAACTCTAGAAGTGAGCGTTCTGCTCAACTCTGTTACTGATCAAATCCCACCTGAAGTGTCCGTTTCAGTTTTGGGTACGACCTCAAGTGGATCACTGAGAAACTGGCAAATGTCCAGATCCAGATAACCGGGACAGGATCGAAAGGACACCTGAAAGTCTGCCATGAATAAATTAATTAAAAGCCCATCTCGAAAACTCTATGTAAAAATAAGAGTTTTATTTTCCAAGATTTGCTGGACTGACACATGGAAATAGAGTTACTTGTACTGGTACTATCCTACAAGTAGAAACCACGGCTAAAAACCAATTCTGTCACACCATAAGGAGGAACTTCCTAAAGATGGATGTCATCCAACAGTGGAATGGACAGCCTCAGGAAGCAGAAGGAATGGGTTCCTGTCACTGACACTCCTGTAAGAGGCCCAGTAGCCAAGTGTGGAGAAAGATGTGAGGAGGGGCAGTGGCGAGGAGAAAAAAAAGAATTCAGCTAGAGGCTGTGCTAGAGGTCTCCGTGACCCACTGCAGGCCTCCAGTGTGTTGACTTTTATGTGATGAGTGATTTCTTTAAAAAGTAATAAATGAGATACCGGTAGTCAGAACTTGGTAAATTAAAATTATCTATGTCCTCCTTCCGCTTATTCCTCTTCCTCAGTCTGTATTCTCAGTGGAGAATTACTTGTTCACACCAAAGAAGTAATTCAGTAGGAGGAAATTAAATGTATTTAATCAAATCTCTGTAAATGTCATTCTGAATAAAAGTTGCATGTCTTCAGAAATAGCACATGTCACAACACTCGATGCATTAGAACAGACTGGTTGAACAAATATGGTAAATAGGAATGTACAAGGAAAGGCAATGGACGAAAGAATCCAGAAACAATAGTGACAGGGGAGATTGGTTATACAAAAAATCCCCAGCTTTGAAGTGCGTGTATACAAAGACTGTGAGAAACTTAGCATTGCAAGCGAAGAGCCACATTCTGGAGTCCAATCCTCAAACTCTTAGCTGCCCAATACTGCAGACGCTAGCCGTGTAGCTTCTTAAACTACAATAAAAATTAGTCCCTCAGTAACACTAGCCACATTTCAAGTGCTCAGTGGCCACACTCAGCTAGTAGCTACCACACTGCATGACACAGACATAGAATATTTATTTGCAGCACTGCAGGAAGCTACATTGCATAGCCCCGCCTCAACTCTTTCCTGGGGAGTTAGCATCACTACAGAAACACTGCAAATGAGGTTTTACTACTCCTTTGCTTTACTCTGTTCTTTTTTTTTCTTTTTTTTTTAAAGCTCTCATGGTTCAGAAATAACTTCCCCCAGAGCAACTTCTCTGATAAAGCGCCCTCCCCTCCTGCAGGATCACTCCGAATTATCCTGCTGGACCCGGGGAAAGGCCAGGTTCACCGTGGTAGCAGGTGGCTCAACTCAACAAGAAATCATCGATTTCTAGCCACTATGTATTAGTTAAATACCATTTATTTGCAGATTTATATTAAATAAAATAAATTGTATTGGAAAGGTCTTGAGAATATTCTTCACCAGTGGCAGTTTTCCTCCTTCCCCAGATGTCTACTCTTGCTGTGAGTCTCTAAAAGAAAAATAGCTTTAGCAAGAAGGAGATGAAAATGCAAGTCATAATACTGTACGTTTTCCTTACATAGCATCTAGAAGCCAAAGGCATTTTCGGTTTGTTGCTAAAATATAAATGCACATAGAAAACATACATTATAACCTATGGGTCTTATGAGGGAAAGATTTTAAGAATAAAAACCGCATGGGAAAAAATATAACTGAGGACGGATTTATAAATGGTCATACATTAATGTCAACATTTCCGAATTCTACACCCAGGGTAAAAAACAGACTGATTCGGTGGCAATATGTGGTGGCTGGGAACAAAGAGACACAGGTTCCATTCTGTCTGTAAGATAATAGGTTAACTCTTCAGTGTCCAGGCCTGCAGGTTGGAGAGAGACTGGGACAAGGGAGCCTTCCCTAGGACTTAGAGTGAATTCAAAGGATCAGAACTCAATAGCAAAACCAAAGGTCTAAAATGGCCAAACCTAATAACACAAGGTTTTCTGTAGGCCAAATGAGTGTAGCCAGGTCAAGGTTGGTAAGTTTAAGGAGTGCTGGGAAACAGAGGTTATCTCAGGCAGGCTAGGCCTCCCAGTACTTCCCTGGTATCATGTAGGGAGCTCAGAAAAATCCGGGTTTAATGGCACCAATACAGCTATCAGAGTGAGGAAAGGCGGAAACAGAGACAATGGTGAGTGAGATACAAAGGAGACAGGGGCTGGCGCCTCTGTCTGATGGGTTGTGGCAAGCTCCGTCATAATGCAGGCAAAGGCCAATTCTGAAGTTTGCATTCAGGCAGACGAGTGGGGACAAAAGCAGAGGATTCGTGAGGCAGTAAATGTTCACATGTCCCCCAGTGCAAGGGCAGTATCATCTAGAGACCTGTTTACACACAGCAGTATCATCAGCCAAAAGGCCAGAGTGGGAAAGGCAGGACCATTTCTGAGGAAAGGGATTGCCAAAAACCAGATTAGTCCATAAGAGGACCAAGCCTCGGAGGGCAGGGCACATGATTCAGGGCTGCCTCTGGCCCAAATCTCCTTGGCAGCAACTGCTGATATAGGGAGGCGACAGACGACTGGATCCCTAACCCTCGTTTTGGGAAACCACCTTTATTCCCAAGACTTTGTAAATAGAGAAGATGGGGAGGTGGAGGCTACTAAGATATATAAACTCATTTCTTACCACGGCTTTTGAAGAACTGTGATGTGTCTAACAGTACCGGGGAGGCCAGAGAGAGTGTGAATGTGTGTGTGTGTGTGGAGGAGGGGTGGGGATGACGGAGCTGGTGAATACAAGAAACCCAGGCCTGGTTGACCCTCCAGAACTGCAGTAAATCACCCGGATAGACCACCCTTTCTGTTCTGCTCATCCTGCCTTGTATCTCCTCTTGCCCAGTACTCAGAACTTCCTGATCAATAGATGTTTGCATTAATATTCCTATTAGACATTTCCTGGGCATAACATGGTGAGAATGTAGCAAAAGGAGCTTGAGTAGGTTTCCAATGGTCCTGCCTGAGCCCCATTTCCCCATGGATTAATTAATAAAAAAAGATAATCCTAGGTTAAATAGTTTCCAAGAAAATATTTGAACAAAAAGATACAAAGCTATGACACATTGAGATTTCAACTTGTCATAGTGTTCTTCAGACATCCCCAGGGGGGTGTCATTCTCCAAAAGCAAACTCAAAACATCCAGGAAATAGGAAGGCACCATATTCAATTTGACAAGTACCTTTTTTTCTGAATTTTATGCCACCCCCATCCAACTGTAACTGCTATTATGCTTGGAATAAAAAGCAGTAAAAATGAAGAGGCTCAGCTAGGATATGTTAGGATCGTGGCTGAGCTTAGGAAGACATTAACGGAACTGCACTGGCCGCAAGGGAGCTTCCCTGCTGGGAACTTCGGCCCCTTCCTGGCTACCCAGACATGGGACCCACAAACAACGAGTCGATTGATGCAGCCTGCTGAGAATTCAGGCTGCTCAGTCTGGCCCAAGGGATCTCCATCTCATCTGTACAGGAGAAGCATCTACAAGCTTTTTGTAACACTGATGGCCTTGGCCATCCCCCTACACACACATCGCCAACAATTAAATCAGAACCTCCAGCTATGAGGTCCAGGCATCAGTATTAAAAAAAAAAAAAAAGAGAGAAAAAGAAAAGCTTCTCAATGGATTCATGTGCAGCTCGGGTTTGGAGGCATACAAAGATTCTCCTGAGTTGGTTTTGGTTTTTCATTTGTCCTGATTGTAGATGAGCTTCCTGATCTTTGATAAATGTCCTGACTATAAAACGAGGATAGACTTTTCTCAAGTCTATTGTGATTATACGAAACTATTTCACGTAAAGAAAGAGCATTAATAATAAGTGAGCACTTACAGCCCATGTAGACAGTTACAAATTGTCAGATCTTAACAACCATTCTTCTGTTCTTACTATTGCTTGGGACATAAAAAATACCACAATGAATGAATCCCTTAATTTAGAACTGAGGAAAATGATGCTCAAGTAGGTTAATGGCTTCTCCCAAGTTCAAAAACCTGGTAAGACTTACCTGTTCTACTTTAAAAGCTAAGATCTTCCTATGACCCCCAACTCCATCTGGACCAGGAGATCCTGAATTTTAATCTTGATTCTGGCACTAACTGGATGTTGGGCCCCTCAAGCCACTTACTCTCTATAGTGTTCCCTTTCCATGAGTGTAAAATAAGAAAGCTGAACTAGGCCATTCCTGATGTTGCTGTCAGGTCTAAGATTCTATAAGCATGAGATTTGATGTGTCAGAACATGTCAAGTTCACGTATTGCTGTTGACCACATATGTGTTTTTCATTTTAAGTATGATGCTTTATTTTAATTATAAGACACTTGTCATGAGGAGAAAACTACCTAGTATTAAAGTTATTGCTAAAGACAGATTTACTACACGTAGTAGTTACATATTAGAAGATTATAAAATTATCCTACATTCTATGATGGTAAATGAAACAGTCTACAAGAAAATAGGCATGCAAAAAAATTTGTTGCTTTTGTTAACAGTGAGAACCAAAAAACTGAAACCATCAGCCAAAATGTACTATGTTAGTGGTATGCTTTGGTTGATGGAATAAATTTGTATTACAGATATAAAATGTGTGTGTGTGTGTGTGTGTGTGTGTGTGTGTGTGTATATATATATATATATATAATGCATATACACGGTATTTGTGAACGTATTTCAGGCACATACCTTGAATGATTAAAAAAAAACAGTAACAGAATTATAGATACAGAGAACTTATGGTGGCCAGTGTGAGGGGGTTTGGGAGGCTGAGTGAAAAAGGTGAAGGGATTAAGAAGTACAAATTGGCAGTTACGAAATCGTCATGGGGATATGAAGTACAGATTAGGGAATATAGTCAATAACATTGTAATAACTATGTATAGTGCCAGGTGGGCACTAGATTAATCGGGGGATCACTTTGTAAATTATATAAATGTCTAACCACTATGCTGTACACCTGAAACTAATATAAAATAATATTGACTATCAATTGTAATTGAAGAATAAAAATAAAAAATAAGAAGAAAATAGCAAAAAACATTAATTCAGTAGTCAAAATGAAGTGAAAACCAATCGTAGTTTTTCATCTAGATTGTATCCTTGTCTTTAGGAACAAAATATGGAATAGGGCAGTAGAATTCTCATGTAAAGTATAGCCAGCTCCCTTTTCAGCAGACACTGCCCACTGGCTCTGGAAAAAAATATGTATTTTATTGCTATCTTCCATTTCTAGTGAGGCAAATTTGGTTCATGTGTTGGCTATCCATTAAACAGTATTCTCATCTGACAGAGTAGCAAATCCTTCCATTCAGACTAAGTGATCATTAGCTAAAAAACAATGTTTAAAATACTAAAATACTAAACTTCAATATAGTATGATCCTGCCTTGCTGCCTTAACATTAGAATTTTTTTGTGTTGATTCCTTTTTTGAGTTTACCAGCCATGAAAAGTGACAGTCTCCACAGGTGCTCCTTCACAAAAGAGGTGGCAGGTCTGCCCTTATTAATTATATGACTGCATGTCATCTACCATCAAGGTTCCTCATCTATAAATAGGGATAGTAACACTGACCTTATAAGGCAATCATAAAAATTATATAAAATCATTTATTAACCACACAGAAAATTGCAAGTTATTGGGGTCCTAACCCTTAAAAAAATCCTAGAAAATGTAAGCTGCAACTGCACTCATTATTCTCACCATTTTCCCCTCTAAACCGACTCTTCTCCTGCAGTTATTTCCATCATCAACATCTTACATTAATGTGATAATTTTTTTTTTACAAATATTCGATCAATGTTGACACCAAAAAAATCACATAATTAGATACATCTCTAACAAAATACATATAAGATCTATAATGGAAAAAGTGCAAAGCTTTGATGAACAAAATCAAAAGAGATCTAAATAAATGGAGAGATAATCCATGTTCATGAATAGGAAGACAATATATCTAAGCTGTCGGATTTCCCACACTGATCTACAGATTCATGCAATCCCAATCAAAATCCCAGCAAGTTATTTTGTGGCTAGTTAGAAACTGATTCTGAAGTTCATTTGGAAAGGCTAAAGACCCAGAGTAATCACTGCAGTATTGAAGAAGAACAAAGTTGGATGACTGACACTATCTTACTTTAAAACTTACCATAAAGCTAGAGTAAACAAGACAGGGTGGTAGTGGTAAAAGAAGAAATAAATAGATCAATGGAACAAAATAAAGAACCCCAAAATGGACCCACACAAATACAGTCAACTGATCTTTGCCACAAAGGCAAAAGCAATTCGATTGAGAAGAGGTACTCTTTTTAACAATGGTGATGGAAGAACTGAACATGTAAAAAGTGAATCTAGACACAGACATTACACTCTTCGCAAAAATTAACTCAAGGAGAATTATACGTCTAAGTGTAAAAAGCAAAGCTATAAAACTCCTAGAATATCACATAGGAGAAAATCTAGGTGATCTTGGGTTTGGTGATGACTTTTTAGGTACAACGTCAAAAGCAAAATCCATGAAAGAAAAACTGGTAAGTTGAACTTCGTTAAAATTAATAACTTATGTTTGGCTAAAGACACTATTAAGAGAATGAAATGACAAGCCACAGACTGAGAGATAATCTTAGCAAAATACATACCTGATAATGGACTGGTAGCTATAACATCCAAAAAAAAAAAACCCTCTTAAAACTCAACAGAAAGAAAATGAATAAATGAATAATCCAACTTTAAAAATGGGCCAAAGATCTGAACACATACTTCACCAAAGAACAATGGCAAATAAACATATGAAGTTATGTACAATATCATGTCATTAGGGAACTTCAATTTAACACCATCGGATACCACTATATACCTATTAGAATGTCTAAAATCCAAAACAGTAACACCAAATGCTGGTGAGGATGTGGAATGATGGAGAGCCTCTTTCGTTGCTGATGGGAATGCGGTTTGGCAGTTTCTTACAAAACTAAACATACCTCTTATCATACAATCCGTATCATACAATCCAGCAATCATACCCTTTGGGTATTTACCAAATGAGTTGAAAACTTATGTCCACTCAAAAACCTGCACATGGATGTTTATGGCATAATTGCCAAAACTTAGATAAATAAACTGTGGTCCATCCAGACAATGGAATATCATTCAATATTAAAAAGAAATGAGCTCTCAAGCCATGAAAAGACATGCAGGAACATTAAATACATTTTACTAAGTGAAAGAAGCTAATCTAAAAGGGCTACATACTGGCATTCTGACAAAACCCTGGACACAGTAAACAGACCAGTGGTTGTACGCCCCACTCTGAGTCCAAGGGTATGCTTATCACCATTTACCATCACTGTTGCCCTGTTTTCCTTATAATAGAGATAATAATATATAGTCAAATCTAGAAAAGTTGGATAATTAAATCTTGCTGGTTTTGTCTCTTTTTACAATTTAATCTTAAAATACGATCTACAGTTTCATGCATGTTATGTTACATGTTTACACTATAATTCAGTAAAAAAATTTAAAAAGCTTGATTTAGCTTTCTGGTTTTTTAAAAGAAAAAAATATACCTAGTCTACTTGTTTATCTTCCTGGCCATGGTAGGCAGGTCAGTTTGCAACCCCTGCTCTATGCCAAAGGAAAAATGGAAAAGTACAAATGATTTTCAAACTACTCTGGCATCTGAGTGGAAAATGGATAATAGTAGAGCAGGAGTAGCAGCAGGGAGAGCAGGTAGGAGACTACACTAGAGGTTATTGGGGTAGAAAGAAATGGATAGATATTTTCAAAATAAAATTTTGTGATGAATTTGGTTAGAATAAAATTTGGGAAGTGAAAACTGGGGAAATAACATTGAGGCTAGGAGCTGGAGTTCCATGTTGGACATATTAAGAGTGAGCTACCTTATAAACATCTAAGTGGAGATACTAGGCATCCCATTATATGTACATGCAGTATTCATTGAATTTGATGACAAGAATTTCAATGTCACATTGGTGTCATGAATATTGACCTCAACAAAAGGACATATTTTCACAAAAGTCAGATCATAGTGACTTGTAGAATAAATGGGAAATGAGGAGGTGTTATCCCAGAAGTTACCCTACTCTTTCAAGATGTTTTGATGTGAAATAGAGACTAGAAATGGAGCAGTATATAGAAGGGGATATGTGATCAAAACAGGTTTTTGTTTGTTTGAAGACAGAAACTACTACAGCATGTTTGTATGCTGATTAGATGAAGTACTGGAAAGAGAGAAACTGATGATACAGGAGAAAGAAGGAATAATTGATGGAGTGATTTCGAACCACAGTAATGGGAAGATGAGAGGTCTCTTCTTTTATTATTTTTCAATAAAGTATGATGTACAGTCATCAGCTCAGAGTTTGTGAAAGGGGAAGTTTGAGCAAAAGATGAAGGTGAAGAAAAGAGTGCTGATAGAAAGTGGTGAGCTCAATAGACTGGAGGTCTCAATTAGGATGTATGAAATTGAAATTTCAGAAGTGGTACAAGGGAATTATAGGCCATTATATGAGAGTGCTTATATTTTACCTAAAATATAAATTTTATGAGGGCAAGACCTTTATTTTTCTCACTACTGTATCCAAGAAAGGCACATAGCAGTTGTTCAATTAACATTTAAGTGAATGAATATAAAAATGGCTCATACAATATAGTGGGTAAGGAGATACTTGAGGTCAGAATGGGGAAGATAATTAAAGAGAAAGGATAAATTAAATTGTATCAGTGCAAGTATTGTAGTAAGTAAGGATAAGAGGAAATAATTATTGAGAGTGGCATGCTTGAAATTGGAATTTTAGAATTGTCAACATGGAACTGTGTGGCTGATTTGGGCTTGAGGAAAATGATCAATGATAATAAAAGGTCACCCAACTGGAAGGGCAGAGTTGGAGAGGTCATGCCAGCAAATATGCTGATAGGAATAGAGAGAAATGTAGCAACCTAGAGATATAATGGGTAGTATGGGCTTATAACGTGTTTGAAAGGAACAGGGAAGTCTGAAATAAAAATTTAAAAAACAAATATTTGGAAAAGTCACTGTCAATGATTTTGATTCAATCGGTTGATGAGCTAAAGCAAGACTGGCATGACATCAGATTCTTTTTGCTGTTGCTATTTTCATTGCCTTAGTCCCTATGGTAGCCAGAATAAAGGCCCCAAATGTGTCCATGCTGTAATTCCTGGAATCTAGATGTTATCTTACATGGAAAAAGGGACTTTGAAGATGTGATTAAGTTAAGGACCTCGAGATATGGGGAGATTATCCTAGATTTTCCAAATGGGCCCATTATAATCACGAGAGTCTCTACAAGAGGATGACAAGAAGCTCATAGTAGTAGATGTGATGACAGAAGCAAGAGGTTGGAATCATGTGAGAAAAAGGTCACGAGCCAGGAGATACAGGTGGCCTCCAGGAGCCAAAAAAAGCAATGGAACAGATTCTCTTCTAAAACATACAGAAGACACGCAGCCCTACTGACGCCTTGATTTTAGACTTCCATCCTCCAAAAGTGGAAGGGAGTAAATCTGTGTCATTTTAAGCCACTAAATTTGTGGTGAGTTGTTGCAGTGGCCAATAGGAAACTAATACAGCATTATAATCTAAGGGAGAAACTGTCGCCTCAAGGTGACATGGCAAGCTTCAGGCAACCACTCTCTCATATTCCAAGATGATGTGGCACCCTGCCCCACACTCATGCCTGTCACAGTCCTTTACAGTACATAGTGTAAATGCATATAAATGCATGTGTGGTGGCGTGAGGTCTCTAGAAAAATTAAAGCCCTGCCGGTAGCCTCCCTGCTTTAAGTCTTGTGTGTACAAAAACTGTTGCACAACTCCCAATAGTTTATGGTAATTATTTTAGTATCTACCCATCTTTGTTCTTAGACTGCAACTTCCCTATAGTTTTCCTATATATTCTCGATCTCCTTAATCTCAACATTTAGCAAAAGACTTGTAATTGTGCTCAGCACATGTGAATTAAGCAGACTTGAAGTAATGGAACACTAATGGGGTCCAGAAGGGATGAAACATACACTTGCCCGCAGAAGCCAGGAAGAAAACTCAGTGAGTAAGGCACGGGCTCTGAAGCGGGGGAGAAACAACAACCTGGGCCACAGATCAGGGCTAGAGAGCAGCAAAAAAGCCTTACTACTGAGATCCTGTTTGCTTTTTAGATTCCCACCTGCCTGAGGTCAGGTGTGGTCCTACAGCGTGACATGTCTTTTGTGAAAAAAACACAACCCAGGCATGAGATATGTGAGTGATGTGCATAATATTTTAGTAGATGTTCAGCTTATTCAGGAAGTCAACAAGTCTGAGTTGTACAGTGACTTCAAAGATGAGCAAAATAAAATTTCCACGGCTTTCATTAAAAATGTCACTCTGAATTGCTCTCTGAGTCAGTTTGTGAGTCACACAAGAAAATTGGTCCCATTGTTTACTAGTCACACCTTATTTCTGAGGGGAAAAAAGGAATTTGTTGAATGAATCGATGAATGAATTTAACGCTCCTAAAAAGACTTTAGACAAAGTCCCCCACCAAAAAAAAAAAAACAAAAAACAAAAAACTTCAAAATACAGAAAAACATACCACGAGATCTAAAGGCTTATTCTCAGAGGTTATTTGGAGAAATCAGCGACATTTAGATTTTGGTCTCTGTGCTAAAAATCAGTTGTATTCCTTATCCTGGGTCACTCAGGGGCACATTGAAAATGGACTCTGCCAGTTCCAGAAGTGGCTTATCTTAAAGCAGGCTTTTGAACCCAAATCAAGCAGCCTTAATTTTCTCCCACCAAAGCTGTCTGTAATTCATTCATTAATCCAACAAATATTTAAGTGCCCGCGCTGAGCTAGGCACTGAAAACACCATGGTAAACAAGACAGATTCCATACACCACTGAATTCCTAGCCTTGCCAAGGAGGTACATGGCGAATAAGCAGTCTCAGTGATCTTGAGCTTTATGTCTTGGGGAACACAGGGTGCTATGGGAATATATAACAAGGATTCTCACCTAATGTGGGTTTAGGGAAAGTTTCTCTGAGGAAAAGATCTTGAGCTGAGATCTAAGTAATAAAGAGGAATTAGCTGGGTGAAAATGGCAGAAGGAAAGGAAAGAATGGGCTAGATTTCAGGCACAGAGTCAGCATGTGCAAAGGCCCTGAAGCTAGGAAGAGCATGATTGTTTGAGGAAAATAATTCTGGAGTGGCTGGAGCAGAGAGAGTAAGGGGGAAAAGACGGGTAGGTCATAGGAGATGATCAGGCCCTCAGGTAGGGTTTTTTCTCAGGACCAGTCAAGTAAACAGGAAGAACGCACGCCATCGAGATCTGATTCTGTGATGGATTTAAGCTGTATTTCTGTTGTGGTTCTCATTTCAGCTAAATATATATAAGAATGTGTTTCATAATAGGCAACTGGAATCGGTAAATGAAGACCACGTCACACGCAGATCACACCAGAAAAAGCACCTAAGCTGGCTCTGGCACCTAAGCTCCACCCGGTAGCAGCTACACCAAACTGCATGAACTGCCTTTCACAGAGCAGTTACTCACCCAAAGCCTTGTCCAAATAGTACGATGTCTATTGGTAGTGCAAGACAGTCTTTGCCCAGATGCTGGATTCAGATTCTTGCCAAACCATACGGGAAGTGATTTACCCAGCAGCGTACTGTGCCTCGAATTACTGTTCTATTTTCTGGTGTGTATTTGCATTAGAATGTGGAACATGGGCATCTCTGTGCTCTTCCTTAGACCCTCAGTGTACAAACGGATGTGGCTCGCACACAGCTGATCACTTTCACGTGTTGCCAGCAGCATAGGCATCTACACTGACATTATATGCAGACGGTTCCTCCCCTGCTAACAATGCCTAACAGTTGAGGGACACCTTAAGAAAATTAAAAACAAACAAAAATCAAAAACTCCATTTCTCTTCATCGTGAACACCTTAATTATTGGTCTAGTCAAGCACAACATTCATCCTAGATATGGACCACTTTGACATTTAAAGTTCCATGTTGCTTGAAGATTAAATAGCTTCAGAGTGAGAAATTATTGCTATAGTAACAGATTATTCACGGTTCTTTTAAAAATATACTTCCATGTCAAAGCAAGAATCCATTCGAACTCTAATAATAAGCAAGCAAAATGAGAAAAGGGTGGTATTTAAGAGCATTGCATATTTTCCACTTCTTAAAAAAGAAAAAAAAAACACGTAACCATACCTAGAATAGAAATTTTGGAATGAATCAAAGGATTCCCATTTGCTCAACATGAAGGGGAAGTTTTGTTTTTTAAGCATAAAGATTTCTTACTTTTTACACCTAGAATTTTAATAAAGGGCGCAACATTTGGAAACATATTTGGTTCTTCTGAGAAGAACAAAGATTTCTTTTTTAAGAGACTGGCTCTTAACTAAAAAGAAAGAGATGTCATAAACATGGGCTGAAGTTAGGTTGACTTCATTCTTTCTTCGATTCTCTGTTTATGTGATTCTTTGTGATCTTAGGTGACTACTTTTCCCTTTTTCTGTGGGTTAGGTCAACTGCCTGAAAAATGGGCAAATGTTTTGAGACACCTTACCCAGTTAACTTAACTCTAATAGCCAGCATTAGTCAAGTGAGTCCCCAATCACTCAGGACTGACAGAGACACAAGCTCACGTCCCTGGTCCATTGCCCAGTAACCCGTGACTTTGAGGTAGGCCTTTCAGTTTTCTAAACCTCACATACTTCATCTACCAAATAGGATTTATAATGGCTGCATGCCCTATTCCACACCATTTTTGAGGGAGGATCAAATGAGGAAGGAAATGTGAACATACTTCTGAAACTCTCCAAAAGTAAGAGATGATAATTGCAATGCTCTCCTTTCTTATAAAGAAAGGTTTCATCATTAGGTAGATGTGTGTGAATTTCTGTACTCTTAATGCGTGGTTATAGACATTGGTTTTTCTCAGAAGAGACTGTGTTTCTTAGCCAAAGAAGATGAAGTATTTCTGGAGCTACTTTTAGTTTATAGTCAGGTCTGGATAAAAAATAAAAAAAAAATTAAAAAAAAGGGACTCTCCTCAGAATAAGAATAAAGTCTGATTGGAAGAGAAAGAGCTGAGTGAAGCTGCTGGTAATTTATAATTATTTTTATCATTTTATAGATGAGGAAATTGAAGCTCAAATAAATATTGTTTCAAGTCCAAGGATACACGATTAGTAAGGGACAAGATTCAGCCTAAATCCAGGTCTTGTGATTTTTCAGTCTGGTCTCCTTTTCACTAAAAGAACTCCAGAGAAAATCTAGATGAGACTTGAATGCTAAAAGGATGAGAAAGTTAGCCTTCCAGACTGGGTATAAAATCCTTCAGTCAGTTCAACATTCAAAGACAAACTGCGAATAGGAAATGCATTCCTATCTCAAGGACCAGGTGATGTTGTACAGCTCAACCAGGGAAAGGTAATAAAGTTAGAACTAAGTATGAGGGAGAAGGGACACCAGAGGCCTCTAATTTTTTTAAAGGAAGTACCACCCCTGAAAAACAAAAAGATGAATGTTAGCTGAAGCAAGAAAACCATGGTTCAGTTTTCTGGCTTTAAGAAACATTTCATCAAGATTTTTAACTATATGAAAGTAACTAACATATAACATAAGATCACACAGCTGACATAAGTCAGGAAAAATTACCTCCCACTGCAGAGTAGGCATGGGCCTTTAATCTCAATGGCAAAGGGTAGATGGAGGATGGGGACCCCTCCTCAATCTGTAATAAGATAAACTGGAGCTCCTCTTGGATATAAGTTGAATTCTGATTTGACTCAGAATCACTACACTGGGCATGTATGATTCAATACTGCACTGAAAAGTAGTCATAATAGAATTGATTGTTTTTACCAGAACTGAGTATTGACGGATTTCTCAGAGATATTTGTGCACAAGAGGTTACTAGGTAGGCTCGTGTCACATACTGGGAGTTGACTAGCCTCAGGGAGAAATGGGCTGAGCGCCATCTAGTGTAAATGCTTTTGGAGTAAATGTTCTTGAAATGGGAACTACTCAATAGTGCCATCTAGTGACAAAGGGAAAAGAACTGCCAAGACCAGGGAATTCAGCTGAAGTCCTTGTGTGAAGTAAAATTCATCTGGTGATGATAAAATTGGTTTAATTGCAATCGCCCATAAATAGGAATTAAGTCGCATTCCTAATTGTGAATGTTTTATAATATGAGTATATTATCCTCTCTGACCTTCCCTCCGGCCCCCATCCCCTAAAATGTGACCTTGTCCACTGAGCATCCTGGCACTTTGTCCATGTCTCCCACACTCTACTCTCAACATAGACAGCAACCAGACTTGTTATTTTTAAAAATATAAGCCAGGTCATGTCGCTACTCTGCTCAAAACCCTCCCATATTTCCTCATTTCGCTTAAAGCACAAATCAAAATTCCTACAAATCCCTACATAATCTGGGCCCCAATTACCTCTCGGAAATATCTCCCATCTCCTCTCCCTTGCTCGCTCAGTTCCAGCCACATTGGTATTTTTGCAGTTATCACAAACACATCAGGCATGTTCCTGTCTTAGCCCTGTTGATCTTTTCCCTCTGCCTGGAATTTGTCTTACATGCGATATAAATTTGGATTTGGGACAACTGGCTTTTCAGAGGATGAAGATAGTACAGCATAGTGGTTAACAGCATGGGCATCTGTGTCAAACACACCTTGGTTAAGTCCTGGAACCACTCCACACTAGCTGTGTGTGACTTTGCTCCAGCATTCAATCTCCCCAATGCTCAGTTTCCTCATCTGAAAAATGGGGATGATAATAAAACCTATTCAGAAGGTTGTGGCAAGAATTGCCTGATTAAAAAAGGCTTGTTCTCAACAGAGGCTAATATAGAAATTCCATAAATATTGCCTTGTTGCAGTTAAGATGGAGAAATGCGGGCTGAGGACGGGTTTAGTCAGATGGTGTTCTACTTGCCTGAGCGACAAAGACTGTAGCCAAAGCAGCTTAAGCCTATGTCCTGCACCTTTACCAAATGAAGACACAAATGGCCTATGCAGCAAAATCAGAGATGACATGAAGAAATAACAGCAAATGGTAGTGTCGTGGTGCTATGAGCTCTTCCCAAGCAGG
>NW_006436301.1:1397521-1403796 GCF_000325575.1 Pteropus alecto | reverse complement strand
GGGCCCACGTTCTCATCAAGAAGGATAAATATAATGTTTAAGTCCAAAATCTCAAAAGACATAAGGATAGGAGAAAGAGTGGCTTAGCAACAGCACGTGTGAAGATGGCAGGGATTTTAGTCGTCTGCAAGCTCAGTAGAAATGAGAAATGCTGTGTGACTGCTAGAAGGGCTACTACGACCTTGACTGCAGTAATAAAAACACAGCGTGCAGAACAAGAGATGGGCCAGCTCCATCCTCCTTGGACAGCTGAAGCAGTAGGCTCATCTCTGGGCAGCACTCTTTTAAGGGGACACAGACCTAGAGAAGCAATCGCTCAAATGCGGAAGGGATGACGGACATATGAGAAGCAGTCTAAGGCCTTGGGACGTTTAACCTGAAAGTGTGTAGACCCGAGAGCACTTTCTTCCGGTCCCTGAGGGCTGTCATGTGAGAGAAGGAACAAATTTATTCTGCTCCTTATTCTTGATGGCTTCATTCAGTAAATACTGAGGACTTTAAAAATACCAGGGAGACAGATTTGGCCTTGTAAAAGGAAATCATCTCCCACTTGAAACCGTTCCCCCATGTTAAAACATACTCTATGGTTTTATCTGCAGACTTTCCAGTAGGGACAGGTATGGAGAATATTGCAGATGCTGTTCAACTGTCATGGAGAAGCTAAGTGCGAAGTTTCTTATCCCAGAGTCTATGAGACAGCTGACAAGGGACAAAACAATTTTAAACAAGAGATGCCAGAGTCAGATATGGCTGGAGGGTGGGAGGTGCATAGACATTAAGACTGAGAGATGCAGAAAGAAAATGAGAAAAGTTTGAGGTGCAAGGGATTTGATGCTAATTAGAGTAGGAGACAAGACACCAATGTCAGCTCTATCTGAATCTTCAAGTCTCCTCCTTGCTAGTTTACGGCTCAGGACCCAGAATCTGTCCCAGAGTAAAACTCTGTGTCGCCAGGTAGACTCCCTGAATCAGAGTTTTCTCTGTTCCACACCTGCTCCCCACCGCGCCCCAGTTCAGTTTCCCCTATTAGTAAGGTCTTGCATTTGTGTGGTACATTCCTTATAATCAATGAACCAATATTGATATATTACTATTAACTAAACCCCATAACTTACATTAGGGTTCACTCTTTATGTTGTATGTTTTATGAGCTTTGCGAATTGCATAATTTCATGTGTCCACTATTACAGTGCCATGCAGAATTGTTTCACTGCCCTAAAAATCCCGTGCTGCACCTACACATCCCTCCCTCCTCCTGAACCCCTGACAACCGCTAACCTTTTCACTCTCTCCATAATTTTACCTTTCCTAGAATGTCACATAGTTGGAATCACACAGTATGTATCCGATTAAGACTGGCTCCTTAGCAATATGCTTTTAGGGTTCCTCCATGGGTTTTCAGCTTGATAGCTCATTTCGTCTTAGCACTGAATGATATTCCACTGTCTGGACAGACCAGTTTATCTATCCATTCACCTACTGAAGGACACCTTGGTTGCTCCCAAGTTTTGGCATTATGAGTAAAATTACCATAAATATTTGAATATGGGTTTTTGTGTGGACATAGGTTTCCAACACATTTGAGTAAATATCAAGAAGCACAATTGCTGGATCTGGTAGGAACATGTTTAGTTTAGTAAGAACCCGCCAAACAGTATTCTACAGTGGCTGTACCATTTGGCATTCCCACCAGCACTGAATGAGAGTTCCTATTGCTCTACATCCTCACCAGCATTTGATGTTGTCAGAGTTCTGAATTTTGGCCGTTCTAATAGATGTGTAGAAGTATCTCATTATTGCTCTAATTTGCATTTCCCTGATGACATATGATGTGGACCATATGTTCATATGGCTTATTTGCCATTTGTAGATCTTCCTTGATGGGCCATTTGTTCAGATCTTTTTGCCACTTTTTAATTGGGTTGTTTTCTTATTTTTGAATTTTAAGAGTTCTTTGTATGTTTTGGATACAAGTCTTTTACCAAATATGTGTAGATAAGGAAAAAATTTTTATAGGCATTAATTCATTAAAATTAATAGACAGTTCTGTGGTTAAATTTTTTCTGGATTTTCTCTACTTTCTAAAATAGGTAACTTGGAGTGATTTATTTTCTCATTTTAAGTCGATATTCATGTTCATTTCTAATGTTGCAATCTTATTAAGGAAGACTCCCTCCCACCAAAAAAAAAATTATATAAACTTCAGGCCCTACACAACCTGGATCTGGCCCTGAGTCCTGGCTCAGGGCAGCCAAGGGGCCTTGAACTCCAGAGTCATCTGCAGCTGCACGAGTAGGGAGTAAAGGGCAAGCTAGACTTCAAGGCTGGTCCACATAGGTATGTAGTTACCAAGAGTTACACCAGGGGGTGACACCATTGTCAGAGGCCAGGTTCTTGGGTCAAGCAGATCAACTTCTGAAAATCCAAGTGTTTTCCCATTGCACTCCCATTCAAAGTTACCCAAAACTAAACAAATAGTCCAAAAAGCAGTTTCTCTGTTTTCTTCTCACCCAACTGCTCAAGCCAAAAAGTTAGGCATCCTCAAGGACACTCTCCTACCCCACCTTCTTTAACCTTATTAATCAAGTTCTGTCAGTTCTGTACTGTAAACATCTCTCGAATCTATACAATTCTCCCTATTCTCCATTGCCACCACCATGCACATTTCTCTCCTGTTCCACAATTGCCGTCTCCTCTTGACATGTCCCCTAGCCTCCTACTTCTAATTCATTCTCAACACAGCAGCCAGTGCGAGTACATCCTGATCAGGTCACTCCTTGTTTACAACTCTCAAGTAGCTCCCACTATTTATAATAATTACATTCAAGCTTAACATGCCATAAGGGCCCCTTGCAATCTGGTAATCTAGACTCTGCTGGCCTCTCTCTGTTATCACTTTTCCCCTCCAGTGTTTCAGCCAAACCTATCGTCTTAGTTACTCCATCCAGTCAAGCTCTCTCTCAGCCTCCATATCTGCTGCTTCCTATACCTTGGAATGCTCTCCATCCTAGCCTGCAAGCTGACTGCCACCCAACCTTCAGGAATAAACACGGATGTCATGTCCTCCAGAAAACCTCTTTAGATGTACAAGTGGGTTAGGCACCTCCTCCTGTGAATCTCCACAGCACCTAATTGACTCCTATTGTAAACGTGTGACATGTTGTGCTATAATTGCTAAGTTTTTAAAATTAATTTTTACTTTATGAGATTTTTAATTACAAAAGATAATTGTTCTTTATAATAAGCCAAACATTACAGAGATACACATGGAAAAATTAATAAGCTTCCCAGTCCCCCTGGCTCTAGAGAGATTTAACTCATTGCTGTTAATAGCTCCATTATACCATAGCAAAGATCTACTATAATTTATCCAGATAGTCCTCTATGGATGGACATTCAGGGCACTTATGGGGAATTTCTACTGCTATAAACATCCTTGTACATGCGAGGACTTTTATTTTTGTAAATTATATTCCCAGAAAACCAAAAAATATGCATTTCTCATTTTAAATAGATATTGCCCAATTACTTTTCCATAAAAGGTAGCAATTTGCCAGCAATGAGTAAGAGTGTCTATGTCCCACAGCCTTCTCAGGATTGATACTACTCTTTTTTTTAATCTGGTGGGAGAAATGGCATTTCCCTATTTTATTAATTTACATTTCCCTGATTATTTGAAAATCTTTTTATATGTTTATTAGTAATATATACTCTTGCCTGTGAATTGAAAGTTCACATCCTGGGCCTATTTTTCCTATTGGATTCTTTATCTTTTTCTTAGTAATTTGTAGAAACTCATTGCTCATTGGGGTTCTTAACCATTTATTATATGTGTCACAAATATTTTTGCCTAGTCTCTAACAGTTTAATTTTTTTTTAACTTTTATTATGATGTATTTTACAATGCAAACATTTTCAAATATGTATGTAATCAAATATCTTTATATTTTTTCTTCATGGTTTCTGAGATTTTCAGTCTTGCTTAAGGTCTCTCTCACCCCCTATGCTTACAAATATTTATTATTTTGAATTTACTCCACTGATATTTTATATCTTTGACATATTGTGACGTTAAACCTGTCAGAACTGATTGCCTGTAAGTTCCTTGAGGCTAGAGATCGCATCTGACTTATTTACCGACCTATCTGCAGTGCTTAACCTAAGGTCCGGAACATGGGAGATTCTCAGAAACATTTGTTGCACTAATAAGTAAATGAACAAAAAGTCATGTGTGTTCTCTTTCACTGCACCAACCTATTTATATCCCATGTACCTCATAAGTGGCCAGCATTATGCTAGGGGCTAGGGACACAGTTCTTCCCTTTTAGAGAGTCATAGATTAGTCATAGAGGAAAACTTGTGATATGATCACATTTGGTGATCATAACAGTTGCTTTTGTATTTCTTGTCGCTCTGTTACCAAAAACATTAGGGCCATTAGACATGTAGCACTCATGGACTCAGGGAAGAGGTCACAAGGAAGACAGGCAAATGAATTATATTTTGGCTTCTGAGTTTCAATAATCACGGTCTAAGTCAAAACATTTGAAGAAAAACTATGCAAAAAGTCAGTCCCAACTTCTACTACACCTCTATAGTCTACACAAAATCTTCTTAATGGGAGGAGGGAAGAAAGGGAGAAAATAGCTCTAGGAGGGCTTAGTGAACTTTAGGATTTCATTGTTTCCACTCGGCCCCATTAAACAAAGGCACATGGTGGGGAGATTCCCAAAACGAGCTTCAACATGTTAGACCTCAGTCATTGCTTTCAATGAGACCTCCCCGCTCCGCCCCTTCCCAGAGCATCCATTGGGCAAGCTCTGCACACAGCTAAGCAGCCAGCTCAGGCTCTCTCCCTCTCTTTGACTTATTTTCCCAGGTCTCATCTAATCACCAACTCCTTTTTATCTCTGATCAGTGTGGGTGAGGACACCCAAGTCACGAAGCTAAGTGCTTTAGACACATGGGAATGATGTCCCACTTTAAGAAAACAAGTATAGTATAGATGACCCCAAACTGCCCACCCAAAATATATAAATTAATTTTTCTTTAAAAATTCATTAACTTTGCAAAAATACTCACAACAGGCTCTCTGCAGTTCAATTATGAACCGATCTATAAATATTCGCAGATTGTGCATAAGTAAGTATATTGCATAAAAGGAGGTTCGCCTGCGGAGAGCAATTAAAATGGTTAGACTGGAGGAGGAAATGGAAACATTCATTCTTGTTAACTGTACTTTCAAAGTAGCTCCACTTTGTACACGCAAAGCGACTATCTGATAAAAGACTTGTGTCCAAAATATCCAAGGAACTCTTAAAACTCAGAACACTGTGGTCAGAATAAGGGGTACTTGACATAAGGGACAGTTTAGATATCATCTATTATGTTGTATTTTGGTTAACGAGCAAAAATATCTGGTATTTTATATATACATGTGAACACTCAGATGGGTGGCTCCCATTTTGTTCAGAAAGTTAAAAAGCCAGATATTGAATTGTTAGACTGTCATTTTATTTCCAATCAATTCAACACACTTTTGAGCAATTATTATGTGTCAGACACTGTGCTAAGTGCTTATGTGAGATAGAAAGATGAACAAGACACAACCTGCTATAGCACTTAAAACATGGAGAAAGTAAGAACGTCAACCACACTCATAACTAGAGACAGAATGGGGATCACACTGAAATAGACTCACCATGTGTCATGTGCATACATCATCTCATTTAATCTTCCCGACAACCTTTGAGGCACACATCATTACCCCCACTGTTACAGATAAGAACAGAGAGGCTCAGGGATGTTAGCTAACTCACCAAAAGGCACATAGCTGATAAATGACAAAGCCCGAATTAAAAATCGGGTAGTTTTTATGACTCTAAAATTCTTGCTCCATCCACTACACTTAGCCACCTCATCTACTGCTGGAGGCAGAGTGTGGGAGGAGCAGCATCAAGAAATACAATCCCAAATGTCGGTTAGTACCAAACTGCAGATACTTGGAAAGCTATAAGGAGTTTTCACCTGTGCCATGAACAACAGGGATGCGTTGAAGTCCTTTAAGCTGAGCAGAGACAATGTCCAATTTCTATTTTAGAACGAACACTCCTTAGTGTGGATCACGGGCTGTAGGAATAACAAGAACGCGAATAAGGAGACCTATGAGAAGGCTGTTGCACTAGTTCACAGGAGCAATAATGCCGGTCTAGACCAATACAATGGACACAGAAAGCAAAATACACTAATGATGCCCCACATGCAAAATCCATCTG
>NW_006436301.1:1395172-1397456 GCF_000325575.1 Pteropus alecto | reverse complement strand
GGAGAATGGGGTGGCTATTAATAGACATTGAAACAGAGGAGGCAGCCTGAATTTAGGCGATGAAAGGACTTATGGTACCATGGATTTTTTTCCATGGCATATATATTTATTAGTCTGAATTTTTATGATGTTTAATAAGCAATATGTTTACTCAATTAAACTTCTGGCTGATTTAGTGAAAACAGACCAGCATTGCAAATTATTTGGAATACACACAGTGGCGCAATGAGTGTAAAAGACAATTACATTTGAGAAAGTGTATATTCTTCTGGTCAATGTCCTCTGACACTTAGTTGTCCAAGAACTTGGAACTGGGTTCAGAGCTCAGTAAACTAATAGATTCAGCCCACAGCTGCTTTCCAGAAACTATGAGAAGATACTTGAATAGGGACAGTGATCCAGTGCAACCACCTAATGATTCTCTTTCACAGCAACTGAAGTTATGTGCTTTTCACACAGGAAATCGGGAGACCAGATGAGAGCAATCTCTCTAAAACTTGTCAGGTCTTGAACAGCATGGGAAAGGGGAAAAGCTTTTGAACACTGGGCCTTTAAAACACTGTTCTCATCACGCTTTCATATGCCTTATCTTCTCAGAAAGACTACTAAATACCATATCTACTTTCAAATGCAAAACATTCCTGAAGACTGCATTCTAAGAGCGTTTATCAGAAGATAAAATTCCAACTGTTTGCTTGTTTTATCCTAATATTGATGCAGACAGAAACTTGAATATGTGGCTAAAGGTTCCAGGAAATGATAATTAAGTAACTTCCAAGTAGTGGAGTGATATAATATGAATCAATTTATTCATTCATACATTCACCTGAAAAAGCAGCCTAGCCCAGTGTCCACAGGCTTTGGAATCAGGCAGACGTGGTTTTAACTCTCACCAACCTCCTAGTTTTGTGGCATCAGGCAAGACACTTAATTGTACCTTAATTTTCTCATCCGTTAAAATGGGAGTGATGTAATACATGAGATTAAATGAGATCATGCAAATAAACTGTTTAATGCAGTACCTGGCACAGAGTAGACAGTCAAAGAGTAGGGGGCTTAACTCTCATTCAATAAATATTTATGGAGTATCTGCCACATGCAAGACAATGCACTGCATTGCGTGGATAAACAAAGAGGCCCCCACTCTCCAAAATCCTGCACCTGGAAACCTGAATTGGAATAAGGAAGTCCCATGAGCCTCTTCATTCATAAGGCAGACATATTGACGCCAATGTTGCTTTCTTTCCACGTCAACACTGCTGCAGCACACATTATTCCTTCTCTAGGACAGAGATTCTTGGCTTTAACATTCTAACCTCTACAACATGATTAGGGGGAAAGAGATTTTGGAAGAAAAATAAAATACGAGTGAATTATTCATCTTGTACTCTCAAGAAATAGCACGATACATTTCTACGCTTTCAAATGTAAGACTCAAGTCATTAACATTAAGTGCATTTTGAGAAACACTCTTCCATGAGCAATTTTTGCTGCACTTGTAGAATCATTTCAATGCTTAATTTGTTTAAATAATTGTGCATATCTCCAAATGCGTAAAAGGTACAAGCAATCTCAAAACACAGTTATAAAAGTAGGATTTGACTCTTCAAGAAAATATTTGAAGCATGAGTTTAAGTTTTATCTTTCAGTCTCCAAAACACACATTCCAAAGGAGGCCCTCCTTACACTTAAATTATGAAATAAAGAGATATCCAGAGGAGTGAGAATTCTTTATTTCTGGACACGCCAGCCTAATGCAAAAAAAAAAAACCCAAAAAACAAACAAACAAAAAAAAAACGAACAAAAAACAAACAAATAAAAAATCTCATTTGCTTACACCAAGTATTTTCAAATAACTAAGATTTTAATCTTTCAATTTTTTGGAATAAAATCAGTTTATTGATATAAATACCATAACGATTTCATGTTTTCTAAAGCTAATTTCCAGACGGCATTTCTCCAAAACATTTTGAGAAAAACAGTAACTGAAGACTGAAGAAGCTTTCTACCATAACTTGATTTTGCATTCTTACAAATGAGAGAGTTTGTTGCTGGTGTTGCTCAAATTTTAGTTTTGTATGTAGTGGAAACTCGTATTTTCTAATTAAGCCATACTACAGAAAGATGTTTATAGATTTACTCCTATAGGACCCGTCATTAAAATAAATTATTTCACTCCTAAGACTATCTGGTGCATATAATTTTAAATATAATGTCTAATTAATAGTTCCCTAGTTGCATGGTAACATAGGCTCCCATCAGAGCACAGTTCCAAACTGAAAT
>NW_006436301.1:1394484-1395090 GCF_000325575.1 Pteropus alecto | reverse complement strand
CCCAGTCTCCAGAGCAGCTTCTTGACTTCTAAGAGTTTGAAAAAAACAACACTGAACCTGAAACTTTCTACTCCAGTGTGTTAACCAACAGGCTTATTGCATACTTTAAACTATTTTTTCCTGTATGTTCTAATGCATTTTTCAACCGGGCTCCAAATAGCCCATTTCTGCACTCATTACTAGAATTATACATTCCACAGTGAGATTGACCATAGATTAAATTTCCCTGTGCTGTTTGCAGAACAATATTTTCTCTTTCACTTTCAAATGCCTTTTAGCCATATAAAACAGTAATCTCTAGAGACATATTCAGTGATAACAACTGAATATGTTCTCTCGCCAGCATGTATTTCCTAAGATGCTGCTTTTTAATTAGCTCCACAAATTCAAAAAAGCAGGCAAGCCCTGCTTTATGCCAGCGCTCAAGAAGTCATATTTTTCTCATGACCCTTAATATTTTCTTTTACTCCATGTGCCACAAAACATGTCACGAGTGCTCTGACCTGAAATGTCTCCTATAAAACAGAATGTTGAAATTAATGAATTCAATTCACGCCGCCAAATCTCTCTGAGACAGCTCCTCTGCTCATCACTTCTTGCGGCAAG
>NW_006436301.1:1390694-1394461 GCF_000325575.1 Pteropus alecto | reverse complement strand
TAAGGATCAGATTCAGTACTCAGATACCAATTATGTGGGTCGTGTGTTAAATCCAGGGCTTCTTCCAGCTTGTCTGTTGAGCACTCTAGCCATGATTTCAAAGAGCCTCTTGAAAAACAGAACTTTGAGATATTAAAGGTGGTTTCCAAAAACTAAGCAAAAAATTACTGTCACCTATCTATCGACCCATCTGTCTGTCCATCTGTCTGTCCGTCATTCATCCATCCATCTATCCATCCATCCTTCTCTTTTCCTTCACCACTCCTGCTCCCCAACATTATGACCAACACATATGGCAAGGGTATTGTGTTAATAGGTTCTTTCACATTTAAAAATAACTCCATTTCCTGTGTAGTTTTATATTATATGTATAAGAAAAATCATTGAAAAGTAAAATATTTGCATATATGTGTCCCCCTGATAAATTTTTCTAGGAAAGAAAAAGGTGACTTGTAGCTTTTAGTAGTGGGAGAGGGGGGATAGGGAAGTGCTGCCATTTAAATTGCTTTAGTTCTCTTTCTTGAACACTTGCTGTATTATACCCAATACTGAGAATATATAAAGGACAAAGTAAGTTAAGTCTGTGCTCTTAAGAAATGTATAATACAACAGGAGTCACGATGAAGATGCATAAAAAAGTTCCAAACCACATAATTCAAAAATGCATTTAGCTAACTGAATAAAGTGGTGTAAAGATATACCCGAGAGGGGTGGGTTTCCTGGAAGAGAATATCAAAACGTATGAAAGTCAAGGAGTTTTAAAACAGGCAAAGGGAAGTACGGTGGCAAGGAGATGACATAGCATTTAAAACTGGTAGAATGCCTTGCATGAATGATCAAAAGGAACAAATAAACCCTGGAGGAGAGTAAGCACACTGATGTGCCTTTATATATAGGGTACACGCTCAAACATTACACACACACAGCAAAAATCAGGGCAGTCACATTAAGTAGGGTCTCTGTACACGACACTTTTGCAAACATTGTTTCATTGCAACCTCATTACAATGCTATTAGGTAAGAGAAGTGGTAGGTATCCAGTTCCCCAGAGCAAGGACCTAGACAAAGTCTTCACTCTGAATTTACAGACGTGAAGAGGTCCAGAAGGATGTGCCAGCTGTGATCTGTTCACTTGAATCACCCACATGCATTCTAAGGGGATCTTGACTGAGAAGGTGGAGAGAGTTGCCCCTCCAAGCATTGAGAGAACAAAGGTACCCCGTAAACCTCCCAAGCAGCGAAGAGTGTGTGTGAGAGAGAGTGAGGGCCCAGGCTAGAACAAGCACACTGTTGGGAGTTCAGTGGGGGTCAGAGGAAAGAGATGATTTTTTTTTCCAGAGTCTCATGGTCTCAGGCTACACAGTACCCCAGGGATACTGTGCCAGGCCTTTTGGGATCATGGGCTGTAACAAAAAATAAATATAAAGAACCATGTTGTTCCTGATGACAGAACTAAGACCATGAGAGGACAAGCAGTAGTGAACAGACTAAAGAGAAAGCACAAAGCGTTCCCTCACTCTCCCTCCGACCTCTGCAGTGGGATGGCTCTTAGGAGTGGAGGTAGGAGAGAGGGATATTCTGGGGAGAGGGAATCCTGAGCTCAAATCCTCGATCCTCTCTTCCTGACAAGTCTTTGAAAGACCAACTGAACAGCCAAGTAACCCTGACAACATGCTGGAGCACAGACAAGTTCCATGATAACGTCTGAGACACAGTGTCAACTGGGAAGATTTGGTTGTAGAACTTCATGGGTTATATTGCTGGGAAGTGAGTGACCTAGAAACCAGAATTTGTAAAGAGGCTTGCCTCTCAGAGTATGGAACAAAGAAGTCTTCGCAGTTGCCGGGGAGAGTGATGGATGAGAGTAGGGTAGAGTTCAGTTTAACCTGGTGGGTTCCCTCACAGCAGGAAGAGCAACATCAGTATGTAGCGTGGGGAGGGGCCGGCTGTTCCAGTCCATGTCAATCTATCACACCCTTCCTGTCACCAGGGAGACCTCCTCACACCAGACTTGCAAGAGTCCTATTTTGTCAAGCTGTTCACTGCTTCCCTCTGGAGGATAAACTCCCACCACCTCTCCTGTCGTCTGTTGATACTGCCCAAGATACCACAGCCTTAACTTCAGATATATTGAGAAAAATCTTGATGTTAAAAAGACTAAAATTAAGACCCCACTCTGTTTAAAGGAGAATGATCTAAACAGGGTGGTTCTTATGGAGACAGAGTAAAAGAAACAGAAAAAAATAATAAAAGTTTAATTAGGTTTTAAGACGATTCATCTTATAAACAAAAAAGTTTTAGTAACTGAAAATTCAATGTCTGAATTTAAAAAAAAGTCCCTACTAAAATTCAAAGTGATTTCTGGAAGACAAAAAAGAGGAACAATTCCATTGCGCAGGGCAAAAAAAAAAAAAAAAGAAATGAATCTAATGAATAAAAATAAAAGACACTGCAGAAAGAGCCAGGAAGTATAACAGGATTACTACTAGGAGAGGAGGTCCAGAAAGAAAAGAGGAATAGATAGAAGAGAAGTAAACCATCAAGGATATAATAACAATTTTCTTGAACTAAAGAATAACTTAAGTTTGAGGCTCTAAGAGCTTGCTGAGACCCAGGCAGGCTTAATAAAATAAAGACATAGTTGGACCTACCCTGATTAAATTTCTAAACTTCAACGTTAAAAAAAAAACACTCTTAAAAGCTTCTAAAGAAATAAAAGGGTTTTTTTTGTTGTTGTTGTTAAAGAGAGATAAACAGAGTAGCATCAAGTAGCTCATGTGTGATACTAGAAGCTAGAATACAATGCGGCAACATTTACAGTTTACAGAGATTAAAGAATTGTGACCTAAGAAACCTATATTGGTCAAGGTCTCATTTATGTGAAAGAACAAAGAAAAAATAATTTAAGATTTGCAAGGGCTGAGAAGGCACTTTCTGAAGAATTCACTCAAGGAAGTATTCTAGCCAAATGAAAATTAAATAGGAACAAGAATCTTCTGAACTAAGTACACAAAACGGCATTGAACAATGGATATCATTTTTATAATTATGTCTAAATGAATAAAGATAATGATACTAGAAACTAACAAAAGGGTTTTCTAAGGATTTTTGAAACAGAAGAGACATTTTCTAATTGAAAATATATAGAGCTTGGAATTAAAATTCTAAACTATCTCAGCAAAACCCAAGATATATAAGGTGAAGGTGGGGGAGTAGGAGGGCGTTTAAAAAATAGGAAAGTAAAAGATTTCTAAAGGTGTTAATGGAAATGAAAGAATGCATGAGTAAATGAGTAGGGGAGGAGGAAGCGCAGGTCTATATAAATGTGATATATTGATAGATAAATGTATATAAAATGTGCACACTACTACACAAAAGATTCGATTTTTAAAATTTGACAATTCAACTATATATACATCAAAGCTTTCTAAATGAGAAAAAAGCTCTTCAAGACAAACTGAGAAAAAGATTAGCCACGTATACCACCAAAAAGTCCTAATTTTCTTAATCTATAAATGAAAACTTTAAATCAATAGGAAAGGACAAATGATTCGACAGCAAAAATAGGTTAAAAGATATGAACAGAGAATTCTCTTGGAAGAGGCACAAGAAACTGTTGACTATGGCTGCCTCTGGAGAGAATGTGGTCACTAGGAGACAGAGAAGGATGAATTACTTTACAATGTATATATACACTTGTGTACCTTTTCAATTTCCAAGCATTGCGAATTTATTTCCATATCAAGGTAGATTAAATACTATGATCC
>NW_006436301.1:1365995-1390484 GCF_000325575.1 Pteropus alecto | reverse complement strand
CTAGATTCCCTGGATTCCCTCAGGTCACAATGCACTTGGGTGTTCTTGAAGTTTTCCATACAAGCCTCAGGCTCCCTCCATCGTTAGGTCTGCCTTCCACTAGGACCTCAAAGTACTCTTTTGGATCCTCTGAGTTTCGTCAGCCCATGAACAGAGAGAATGAGTGAAAATAGGATCATAGAAGACCTTTTAAAGGCGAGACTTTTAAGTGACTTGCATTACTTCTGTCCATATTTTATTGATCAGACCAGTCCTATGTCTCCATCTTGATGCAAGAGTGTTAGAAAATGTCATTTAGCTATTGACCCAGAAATAACAGGAAGTTTTGGTGAGTATCAAGCCAGACTCTGCATCAATTACCTATTTCCAAACACAATGTTTTTTAGAGTATAAAGAAAATAAATAAAAGGATATGTTGTTAAATCGGGCAAATGAAAAGTCAAAATGTACATATTAGAGGGTTACCCCAAGTTCTAAAGTATTACACTGGATGGGGAGAAATTTTGTGAAGCTGTACCCCACAAAGTTAATAAAACTAGACTAAATCATGATGCAGCGAACAGCTTAACTACTGAATACATTAAGGAAAGCCTTCTAGGAAGACAGCAAAAAGTCAAAAAAGAAAATACCTAGATCACCGTTGGGGCCATACCAAAAATACCTTGTATAATATTTGAACATAACCTCATATTATTGGAACATTAATAAAAATTGTCACATACCTAGCCACAATAAAACCTAATTAGACTCAGGTCGGAAGAAGATGGCGGACTAGATAAAAGCAGGGTTCGCCTACTCCCAGGTCCGCATTGAAATTACAACCAAATTATAAAATAATCAACGTGGAGAATCACCTGAAGTCCAGCTGATGGTAACACGTATATCTCCTAATATAATAAGGAGCCACATGGAAGCCGGTGAGAGAGGCAAAGTCGCAAATCAGGTTGGACCCGCACACGTGGGTGGTGGAGGATCACCGGGAGGGAGAGCAATGCTGCAGAGGCTCTCCTGAAGGAGAGGGGGGTCCTGGCCTCATTTGGGGGCTCCCCGGCCCGGGGTCCCAGGCCAGGGAAGAGGAGATTCCAATAACTCTGGCTGTAAAAACTGGAAGGGATTCTGGCCATCTCTGGGTGAGACGGAAGGGGACGGAAGGGGACTAAAACCCTAGACGCCCCTTGGAAGGACCCGCGCACAGGCTTTCTGACCTGGGGACACTCACCCAGGACACCGGCGAAGAGTCAGAGGCTCGCGGGGGATCCATATTAAGAAAGTCTGCATTACCTGGCGCCAGATCGAGTGCTGGAAGGGCAGCCCCAATGTACCTTAGTGGGGCCCTCCTATAGGGCAACCTACAGACTGCACCAGCTTGACTGTGCAGACCCCTCCCACAGGGCCATTAAGAAGCAATGGCCTGAGGGGATGGCCCGCCCCACCCTACCTGCCTGGGACTTTTGTTGCTGGATGGCTGCCACGCCCTGCACCCATTCAGGGCCAAACATTCACAGCAGGCAGCCAACTCTGTGAGCACCACATTTCAGAAACAGCTTCAGGCGGATCACTGCTGTCAACATGAACTTGGGCAGATCTTAGGGATCTGTGGGCCAGTCCCAAACAGCAGCTAGTCTTGCTGTGATCTGGGTCTTTTGTGAGCATGCATGAACCTTTACCAAAGTTGCTGCAAGCCTGAGGCTTTATTGATCTGACTGCCATTGTCTCCCTGAGACCCAGCCCCACCCTACCCACAAATTGCCCTAAGCGGCCCATTGACAGAAAACTGCCACCACCATGCGCCCCCACCCCCATCTATCTCCCAATCCACCCAGGCAACAAACTTTGGCTAGCTCAGGCAGGGAGGGCACTGCACAGAAATCAGTGTCAGGCAGACCTGTGCTCTCTGCAAAAACTGCAATGTCACATGGGGGGAGTGCAGGGGTCTGTGGGACCACCCCAGACGGCAGCTGGTCTCACTGTGATCTGTGACTACTGTGGGGACATGCAGACACAGAAATTGCAAAAAACTGAAGCTATTGGCCTGATGGCCCTGGACTCCCTGAGCTCCTGCCTCATCCAATACCACAAAGTGACCGTCGCACATTGAAAGGCAGCTGCCCCTGCCCTGGGGTGGCACATTCTGCACAGTCAACAGATCTCAGCCAGCAAAGTAAGCAAGTTCAGGGAATACAGTGACGGGAACATCATTGCTGCCAGCACAAGATACAGTATTGCCTGGGCAGATCTCAGGTGTTTTGTGGGCCCATCACAGACCACAGTATGTGGTGCAGTGATATCTGACTGGTGGGAGCCCACGGTCCCAGAACTGGCAGCAAATCTGGTGCTCTGTAGGCCTGATGGCTCTGTGCCTCATTAGACAATGCCCCACCAAGCCCACAAATGACCTGTGGCCAGCCTGCTCCCAGGCAACCCAGTCCCATCCTGTGCTTTCCTTGGGTCACAAATTAAACAGCAAACAACAGTACTCAGTTCAGGCAACCCACGCAAAGCCCATTCATCTGGGAGAAACTTTCGGTGGTGGGCCACAAACTCATGCCCACGAGCTTCAGTAATTCTTAAACTAAGCTTAGGTGTTTTCAGGCCTGAGGTGGGCAGCAGCTGGCCTTGCTACAATTGGAAAATTGTACAGGAGCCACAGAGACAGCGCTGGCACGTGAACTGACACTGCAGTGGCAGGGGGAAATTTACTCACTAGACCCAGGAGACTCCCGGGGTCCCTGCGCCACCCAACACGCATATCACCCAGAGGCTCTTCCAGTTGTTAAGGGTAGAAAATTTTCAAGTGAGTCAACTAGCTAAGTCAGCTACAGGGAAGAAATATCTTTAGATACCAGAAGTTGTCCTATTTGCTTGTGTGTGGTTTAGGAAGTGTATTGTATAAGATATGAAGATGGCCAATGTCTGCTTCTGTAATCCATTTACTTGTTAATTAAAGGTGTTGTTCCGGGCAAAGATATGCTAACAGCCAACTTCCACTTCTGTAATCTGCTTGCTTGTTCAGGAGACCAGCAGGATATGGCCTTAAGCTTTATCAGCTGCCTCCTCTGAAAGCTCAGGGCTGATCTCCTCTAGCCCTGCGTGGTAGAGAATCAGTCGCCGGCCGGCTAATAAAGGCTCATAATTAATCTCAATTGGCTCCGTGGGTCTCAGAATCGTTCACGCCATAACACAGTTTCAGAGACTTACAGGCACCTGACAGGCAGTGTCAGGCCTGGAGGAGCACTGGTCCCTCTGCTCAACTGCCCTAGATCAGGGACCGGGGATAATCAGATCTCTGCTTACGCCATTATCTCTTCCACTTACCTAAAGATGCAGCATAGGAAACAACCATTTGTGGATCACTTTATAGTTCCCACCGGGTAGCCCTGAGTTATCAAAAGCAGTGGCTGACCTTGGCCTACAGGGGAGCCCCTCCCAAGGGGCCACAAAACCAGTGCATCTGGAGGCGGGCACCAGACCACAACAGAGCAACTCCTGACTAGCCTCATTAGCAGTACACACAAAGGATGGTTGCAAAAAATACACAAGCCTTCTAGGACACATCCCACTCAGTGGGGTCAGCCCCCACACAGCAACTCTTACCCTGTGGGTGCAGCCAATTTCCACAATTAGTCAGCCTGAGCATTAATTCCATCCACTGATCTACTAAAAACAATAAAGGCTTAGCTACAACAGAAAATCATACACAACCCACACAGAGATCACGTCTCGAGTCCGCCGCATAGGGGATTAGGGAGAGTACGCCACTGGGCCACACAGGACACCTTCCACATTAGGCCATCTAGTCAATGCTGAGAGATAAAACAAATATTCCTGACACACAGAAACGAACACAGAGAGGCTAATAAAATGACAAAACAAAGAAACATGCCACAAATGAAACAGCAGGAGAAAACTTCAGAAAATAAACTAAATGAAATGGAGGGAAGCAACCTACCAGAGACAGAGTTCAAAATAATGGTTTTAAGGGTGCTCAATGAACTTAGGGGGAGAAAGGGTGAGCTCAATGAGAACCTCAACAGAGACAGTAAGCATAAAAAGGAATATAGAAACCATAAAAAAGAACCAGACAGAAATGAAGAATACAATAACTGAAATAAAGAATACGCTAGAAGGATTCAACAGTTGTTTGGATAAAGCAGATCAAATCAGCGAACTGGAAACCAAGGTAGCAGAACACACCCAATCAGAACAACAAAAAGAAAAAAAGAATTTTAAAAAATGAGGATAGTTTAAGAGACCTCTGGGAGGACATGAAGCGTAACAATATCTGGATCATAGAGTACCTGAAGGAGAAGAGAGAGAGCAAGGGATTGAGAATCTATTTGAAGAAATAATGACAGAAAACTTCCCTAACCTGGCAAAGGAATCAGACATACAAGTTCAGGATGCACAGAGTCCTAAACAAGATGAACCCAAAGACACTCATACCAGGACACATCATAATTAAAACACCAAAGTTTAAAGACAATCTAAAAAGCAGCAAGAGAAAAGCAGTTAGTTACCTTATGGGAAAAGGGAGTTCACATAAGACTGTCAGCTGATTTCTCAACAGAAACTTTTCAGTCTAGAAGGGTTTGGCACAAAATATTCAAAGTGATGAAAACCTAGGACCTACAATCAAGATTACTCCACCCAGCAAAGATATCATTTAGAATCAAAGGACAGATAAAGAGCCTCCCATACAAGAGAAAGCTAAAAGAGTTCATCACCACCAAGCCAGTATTATATGAAATGTTGGATGGACTTAAGAAGAAGAAAATATGTATCAAATATATGAATAAAGAATGGCAATAACTACAATATCTATCAACAAATACTTGAAATGAAAAAGAATTAAATGCTCCAATGAAAAGGCTGAATGGATAAGAAAACAAGACTCTTACATAGGTTGCCTACAAGAAACTCACTTCAGATTAAAAGACACACACAGACGGAAAGTAAAGGGATGGAAAAAGATATTTTGTGATGGATCTAGAGGGTATTGTGCTGAGCGGAGTAAGTCAGACAGAGAAAGACAAATGCCATATGATTTCACTTACATGTGGAATCTAAAGAACAAAATAAACAACAAAAAACAGAAACAAATTCATAGATACAGAGAACATTTTGAGGGTTACCAGATGGGAGGGGAATTCAGTGAAAAATGGGAGAAGGATTGAGTATAAACTGATAGTTACAAAGTATTCATGGAGATATAAAGTATAGCAGAAAGAATATAGTCAATAATATTGTAATAATTATGTACGGTGTCAGAGGTATACTATGTTTATTGGGGTGATCACTGTAAGTTATATAGTTGTCTGGTTACTATGTTGTACTCTTGAATATTTTACGCCAACTATAATTGAAAACTAAATTTTTTTAAAAAAGGAAAAAAGAGAAAAATTTAATATGAATGTACTAAGTATTCGTCTAGGAAACTAGAAAAACAACACCAAAATGAACCAAAAGGGAAGGATAAGGTAAGTAGCGCAGATAAAAGCTGAAATTGCTGAGACTATAAATGTGCCCGAAACTACAGAAGAGGTATGGATGCAGGTTGCCCTTGCTGAATGAGGGGGAAAATGAGGGAGGGGGATCCAGGTTACAGAGATTTTGCTGGTGGGCCCTGAGTCACAGACCACCACATTGTAACATTCTTGTGACCATGTGAGTAGGGTACAGAATACATGAAAGTACAGCTTAAGTTCTCAAAGGTCATATTCTCACCAGATGAGTTATAACCATCACTCATAATGTTATTCAAAAGTCTCAGTGTGATTATATGAATATGAGTCAAACACTCTCATCCCCTATAGAAACTGCTGGCAACTTGAGAGAGAGTATTCCTCAATTGTAGTCACATAGCAATTTGTACACATCACTGTCACACTATCACATTGCCTCATGAGTTATCTGTGCATGCTTTTTCTTGTGACTCCCTTAGGCATAGGGATCATGTTGTTTTCTTCTTGGATTCTCCCCAGTAACTCCCCAGAGCCCTGATCAAGAACTATTTGATAAACGACTCAATAAAAGCATAAATGTACAGATACTAATCAAAGAGTCAAAAGGTACAGAGAATCAAAGTCTAGGTCCCTTTTGTGCAGAGTGACCTAGATAAAGAAGATGCCATAGGCCCATTAAGTTACAGATGACAAGAACTCAACTGATAGAACAATAGAAGGAAAGGAACAAACAGATCATGTAGGAAACCTAGTAACATTTTAACTCAGAGACAGTGGTGTTTTTAAAGACTATTCAAAGATTTCAGAAATGATTTATTTTTTTAAGCCGTTGTCAGCCCCCAGCACACACAGTGCAATTTTAAGCTTCTGGAAAATCACTAACAAGACAGGAAACTGTCTGCCGACTAGGCTACCTTTGTAGTAATCATTAGTTTCTTTTGCTTCTAGGGACATAGATAAAATTTGAGTCAAAGAAAAGAAAAACAAAGAGGAAATGTGAAGGTTAGGTAAATGAATACTAGCTCATCAAAAGAGAGAGAAAAAGATCCATTCGCACATCACCCACACTACCCACATTCACGCAGATCAAAAATTCAGGAGAAAAGTTGCCTTTAGTAGACAGCCTATTGCTATCCCGCCCCTTCCATTCTATCCACAGTTCCCATTGAACTTGTTTCCTAGTGAGGTCTCTAAACATCCAAGACAGATGTGGACGATTTTAATAGTATACAAGAACCAAGTGAACCTACCAAGTTGTGGAAAGCCCTGAATGGATGTGGCTAAGGGTAAGCCTTTCTTGATTCATTAGGGCAGGACCTTCTTTTTACAGGGCCATTAATCCTTATACCTGCTCCCCTGTGGCCAATTACACCACAGGAGGCTGATAGGATTGGATGACTTATGATGGTTTTGTGGCTGCGAAGGAGGCTTGGCTACTCCACTTTTCTGAAGTTGGGACTGGAGAATTGGGGAGGAAACAGCTGAAGACAGCAGTTGCTCATCACCATTAAGAATTCTGCATAGAGATCCGGGGACATGCTTGACTTGCTCCTACATTCCTCCCCCCTTGTCTGGTAACTTCCATTCCCTCCTTTACCTCTCAGCTAGCTTAGACATCACCTCTTCCAGGGAGTGGTCTTTCTGGATCCCCTAAACTAGTCCCATAGCACCATCTTCTACTGTCATATGTCATTTCATTGACTGATTAATGCCTGTCCTCCTCTATAGACCATAAGTCTGTAAGGGCAGGAGCTATGCCTAATTCGCATCTGAATCCCTTATCCCAAGCACATTACATGTAAAGTAATACTTAATAAATGTCAAGTGAATGAATCAATCAACAAATCAATAACTAAGTAGCCGAGTGGCCTAGATTAAGTAGGGCCAATGTTCGAACCAGGTTTATCTAAAGAAACTGAAAGACTGAAAATTCATATTATCCCTATATATGAGTAATTTTGTTAAACCTATTATAGAAATAAGAAAAACAAAGCCTAGAGAAATTAACTTGTTCCAAAGGAAGAAAAGTAAGCAAATTAGCTACCTTGTCCTGTGGATCCTACGTCTCAGGTCTGATTACTTAGGCTCAGAACAGGGATGCTGAACACTGGTCAATATCTGAGGGCCTCCCCAGCTCTGAAGGTTGGTGAACAGACACATGAAATAGCTGTTTTTTAATTGTGTCCAAGTAGTAGGGTTTGCTACAGAGCAGTTTGGTATGGTGGAAAAATACATAGTTTGGAGCCAAAAGACTTATATTTCACTCCCACTCTATGTTCCTATTTATAGGATCACCCTAGTAAGGCTTGTAAGCTCTCTAGACCCACTAAATTCATCTATAAAATGAGGAAAATAAAAATACTATTTTGCCATGTTATTCTGAAGAGTAACTGATAGTACCTAGCACAGTCTGACTCATGGTATATATTCAATACATTTCTTAGAATGGAATAAAATAGAATTTAACTGAAATATTCCTCTCACAACCTCAAAACCAGGAGTTTCACTTACGATTCCCTCATTCGTGACAGAGTGGGAACTCTGCAATCAATGAATTGAAATTGAATACCCAGGCTCAAACTGAGAGGTTAGGATTAAATTCTGACCTAAGTAGGCATAGTCTTTTTAACTTGTTTTATGACTGCTGCTGAAGCCGAGGAGATGCTCCTCTAAAGAAAGAAGACCTTTCTAAAGAGGATTCAGGTTAAGAAATCTTCATTGAGCACCTCCTATATGCAAGGCCCTATTCTAGGCTTACTGGGAGATCATGGAGGGAGAATGGGGAGAAGGGAGAAATGGGGACATAATAATACCTGCAATCTCTCTAAGCAATTGGTCTTTTCTAGGCCACTATTGGCAAGTCAAATTCATTGGGACGGATTGCTTTTCTTTTCTGAAAATACCTTCACTTTCCTAGTCTAGCCCCCATCATTCCTAAAGAGTAAGCTGAATCTATACACATTTCCTATGTATTTGTTGGAACTGAGAAATGGAAGTCAACTGATGCTGAAAAGTCATGGAGTTGAATTCATTAGGATTTCCCTTATTAAGAAAATCACCTGTAAGATTCAAGAGCATTGAAATATAATCACGCTCAATCTTCTGATCTGATATACTTTTAACTTTCATTTACTAGAAGAATAATTTGACTGTCATTGCTCCCTTCATAAGTGTTGTACATTCTATTTTAAATGTGCTGCCTCCAAGCTATTACCCAAGTAGCCTGGACAGGACATCTTCATTTTTAGAGATGGATCATCATCAAGGACCACTCACTCTTCCCTGGATTTGGTCCAGCTCTCTATCAATGAACTACAGGCTTTAATCTTCTCATTTCTAAAACTCATCTATAAATTTAAACCTATAGAAATAAAATTTTATAGTGCAGCTGACAACCTATGTGAAAAGTATCAGTACCATGGGATTTATAAATACCTGAAAAATTGCATTTTTATAATAGATTTCGTGACAAGCCTTTAATTTATAATGCAATGAACACCATTAGGATATTATGACAGAATCAGGATAGATTTTGTAATTCTTCTCTGAAGACAGGACAATTACTAAGTCTCTATTATTTACGTGGGAGTTCATCTTTGCAGTTAAAAAAAAAACCTGGCTTCCTGACAAATTCAGAATGTTGATATCTAAAACACTGGTTCATACATCCTCTAACCTAGGACACTGAGATGGAAATTACCCAAGAGAATGTTCATCCATGACTTGAGCTACTCTTTTTTTATTGGAGGGAGGAAGAAATAAATGAGTCAATGTCTAAATTGAATCATAATAAGACATCTGAAATAACAGACTATTTGTGTTGTAAATGGCCTCTGAAACCAGTTGCACCAAATCTCTCATTCTACATTAGAAAAAACTGAGGCCCGATGGAGGGTATTTTCATTTAACCATTTAACTATTATTAGTAGAGATATGGAGTAGGAGTTGGCTTTCCTGATTCCCAAACTAGTATCCATTGTATTACAGAGGCATATACCAGAAATCACAATAGAAAGGTAATATGAAAACAGGCCAAAATAAAAGATAAAGGAACGGAAGGAAACATACAGGAAGAGGAAAGAGCTGGCAAGGCATTTTACAATTTACTGTTGTCTTAGTCTGCTGAGGCTGCTATAACAAAATACCACAGACTGAGTGGCTTATAAACAACAGAAATTTATTCTTCACAGTTCTGAAGCCTGGAAGTCTGATTATCAGGGTGCCAGCATGGTTGAGTGAGGGCCCTTTTCCGGGTTACATACTTCTCTTTGTATCCTCACATGGCGGAAGGGGTAAGGAAGCTCTCTGAGGCCTCTTTGAAAGGTGCTAATCCCATTCCTGAGGGCTCCTCCTTTATGACATAATCACCTCCTAAAAGGTCTCACCTCCTAATACCATCGCCTTGAACATCAGATTTTAAAAGATCAATTTTTGGGGTGGGACACAAATATACAGACTATTGCAACCATGGAGTGAATATTGACAACTTGGGTTTTGTGGGGATGAGAGGTTGTTTGTTTGTGTTTGTGTTTGTGTTTGTGTGTGTGTGTAAGTGTGTAAATGTATCATTTATAATTTATAAGACTAAATAATACATGTATGTGCAATTTGGAGAAATCAGCAAATTATAGGTCATGGGCCAAATCTAGCCCACTGCCTGTTTTGTAAAGTAAGTTTTATTGGAACACAATACAAGTAGTTGCTTTCATGCCACAACTATAAAGTTGAGTAGTAGTAGCAGAGACCTTATGAACTACAAAGCTGACAATGCTATCTGGCCCTTTACAGAAAAAGTATGCAGATTCCTACTTAAAAAAATACTAATAAATACTAACAACACATATTCATACTAATAATACAAATAAAATGAACTCCCAAACACCTTACATCCGAGTAAAAAAGGAAGGCATTTTCGCTAAACTATTAAATATTACCAATACTTTAAAAGATCTATGAGCCCCTCCCTTCATCTATACATTGATTTAAAACACCAAATATGAAGCATAAACCCAGCTCTAAAGAACAGGCCATATTACCATTGTTAGATGAAGAAATTCAAGAGAGGGTAAGCTGAATGGAGTGTAACTTTGACTTCACTGAGAGTTTACAAGAGCCTTTTCTGAGGTAAAAATGAACAACGTTACGAGTGAGACCTGGGGAAAAAAAACCTCACCACATGGGACATCCCGCATGGCTGCAAAGTGGTCTGCTAATGAATGTCTGACAGGAACATGGTCGGAGAAGAAGGCAGCTCTCGTTTTTGTTTTTAGGTTCCTCCTGGAGAAAGAAAAGAACGCCTCTTTAGGATGGTGTCATTCGCTGACATAGGCAGAAGGACTTGAAAAACAGACCAGGGAAATTTCCAGCAAATGGTGATGCCCAGAACAGATCAAAATCTGGGCTAGCCTTACCTGGGAACTCTGTCCTTAGGTTAAAAAAGAGGATACAGTGGTGGCAGCATATCTTGAATAAAATTGCTGTAATTGTGACTGGTTACTTCGGGTCACAGTTGTCATCCTGGGGCTCTGATAACCATCCTCTTTAAACTCTCTTCACCCCTTTCTGGTGTCACCTGCTTTTTCTATCCCATGTCTTCCTCTCTCTTGATTTTCTCTTTCATTTGGTGGAAAACAGCCTCCAATAGTTTCTTAAGAAAAGGTATGTAGGAGGTAAAAGTTTACAAGACTTGGATTTTCTGAAATGTTTATATTCTATCACATATTCAATTAATGATTTGGCTGGTATAAAATTTAGGTTGTAAACTACTGACACCCATGCACTTGTGTGTATATGTTAGCTATTAATTCCTCATTTATTAGGTCAGACATAAGGAATTTAATGGAAGCAAAGAGGCCACACAGAGCAAGAACAGATGTAGCCTATCTTGACATAGCCTCTCCTCCAGCCCACTCACCCAGGCCACTTAAGGAAGAATTTGATGACACTCTCCTCACAAGTAGTGGACTGTCAGAGTTGAGAAAATAGCTGGATTCTTCCTTGCTACTGCCCTTTTATACCTCCAACTTATTCCACTATAGCGAAATAACCTATACAAACAATCTATGATCTTTTATTTGAAAATGTTTGCAAATACCAAGTAGTCTTGCTTCTTGAACCATATTTAGCAACTGCAAAGCTATATATACCACTAGTAATGAGATTCCATGCAGATGATAATAACATGGCTGATAATAACAGTTCAATCATTAATGGTACATCATTCTTTCATATACTCTCATCTTATAAAAGGCAAGTTCATATTCATGTGTTTAAGAGAATCCAGTCAACTTGATTATGTATGTTTTTCTTGATAATAGCAGCAAGTTCTTAAAATGTAAATCTATGAAAATTTCATTTTTATCACTATCCCAGAGCTATCTTTATATAAAGCTGGTTAAATATTATTGTCCCCAGATGATGAGAATTGAAAGAATATATATTATACATGCATATACACCTTAATACATTTTGACCTTCTGAGAAAATACAGAATCTCATTTCAACATGTTCAAATAGATGACAGTATAGCAAAGGGGCTTTCAAATTATATAATCAACTGAACCAAATAACTTATATTAGATCCTTATTGGTAAAACTGTCATTTAGGAACAGTGGCAAGGTAACAGCCCTACTAATTACATATATAGGCTACCTAGTCCCACAAGCATGAAATTAAACTGAAGATGGATATTACCTCCAACAAATACAACTTCACCCAGAGAAAGTAACCAAGTTATTAATAAATTCTACTTCCACTTCTGCCTTGGGCAAATTCTTTGGTGTCCCTCTTTGTATCAGCTCCTCCAACTAAAAGAATTATCCAAGTCTCCTTAATGGATTAAAAAACAAGACCTGTACATATGCTGCCTACAAGAGACCCACTTCAGATCGAAAGACATGCAGACTGAAATAAAGGGATGGATAAAGATATTTCATGAAAATGGAAATGGAAAAAAGAAACAGTGAGGATGCAACACTTATATCAGACAAAACAAACTTTAAAACAAGGGACATGACTAGATCCAAAGGAGAGTATCTCATAATGATGAAGGGATCAATCCAACAAGAAGCTATAACTCTCATAAATATCTATGCACCCAAGGTAGGAGCACCTAAACATATAAAGCAAATATTGACAAAAATAAAGGAAGAAATTGCCAGTAATATAGCAATAGTAGGGAACTTTAACACCCCTGTTGACATCAATGGATAGACCATCCAGACAGAAAATCAACGAGGAAATAGTGGTCTTAAATGACACATTAGATTAGATGAACTTAATTTCTTTTTTAAGGACATCTTACCCAAAAGCAGCAGAAAATACATTCATTTAAAGTGCACATAGAACATTTTCCAAGACAGACCACATGTTAGGATATGGAAAAAGTCTCAATAAAATTAAGAAGACTGAAATCATATCAAGCATCTTCTCCGATCACAATGGTATGGAACTAGAAATCATTTACATGAAGAAAACTGAAAAACACAAACCTGTAGAGGCTAAATAACATGCTACTAAACACTAAACAATAAATGGGTTAACAATCAGATCAAGGAGGAAATCAAAAGATAGCTTGACACAAATGAAAATGAAAACACAATGACCAAAAATCTATGGTACACAGCGAAAGCGTAGTCAAGAGGGAAATTCATAGCAATACAGGTCTAACTCAAGAAACAGAAAAATTTTCACATTGACCATCTAACTTTACACCTAAAGGAACTAGAAAAAGAATAAAACAATGCCCAAAATGAGTGGAAGGAAGGAAATAATAAAGATCAGAACTTAAATAAATGAAATAGCCTAAAAAATATAAAAAAAGATCAATGAAACCAAGAGCTGGTTCTTTAAAAAAACAAAATTGGTAAACTTTTAACAAGACTCATCAAAAACAACAGAGGACTCAAATAAATAAAATCAGAAATAAAAGTGTAAAAGTGACAACTGACACCACAGAAATACAAAGGATTATAAGAAAGTACTATGAATGATTATATGCCAACAAACTGGACAACCTGGAAGAAATGAATACATTCCTAGAAACATACAATCTTGCAAGGGTGAATCAGGATGAAAAAGTAAACCTAAACAAATGATAAACTGCTAATAAAATTGAATCATTAACCAAAAACTCCCAAAAAACAAAAGTCATAGACCAGATATTGTCACAGGTGAATTTTACCATATATTGAAAGAAGAATTAAGACCTATCCTTCTCAAACTATTGCAAAACATTCAAGACGAGAGAAGGCAACCAATTCATGCTACAAGGCCAACATTGCCCTGATATCAAAAACAGATGAGGACACTATAAAAACTTCTTTATCCAATCATCTGTTGATGGGCATTTAGGTTGCTTTCATAACTTGGCTACTATGAGCACTGCCATGAACATAGGGATGCATAAATCTTTACAAATGAAAACTAAAACCACCATAAGATATCATCTCACACTAGTCAGAATGGCTATCATCAATAAATCAATAAATAAGTGCTAGCAAGGATGAAGAGAAAAGGGAACCCTTATGCACTGTTGTTGAGACTGTATATTGGTGCAGCCACAATGGAAAAAAGTATGGAGGGTCTTCAAAAAATTAAAAATAAAAGTACCTTTTGACCCAGAAATTTCATTTCTGGCTATTTATCGGAAGAAACTCAGAACACTAATTCAAAAAGATACATGCACCCCTATGTTCACTGCAGCATTATTTACAGTAGCCAAGATATGGAAGCAACCCAAGTGATCATTGATAGACAAATGAATAAAGAATAGGTGGTGTACATATACGGTGAAATATTTCTCAGCCATAAAAATAAAATCTTTCTATTTGCAACATTGCTGATGCTAAACAATGGATGTAGTTGCCACCACATCAATACTATGTCTGTCAGCATAGATTTTGCACAATCCCTGCTTTATAGCATTAATATGCCTCTTAAGTTCTGGGGCAGTGTAACTGGTATAGCCTTGGCTTCAAAGGATATTGGGGAAGGAAGTATGAGGCATTTTCAACTATGCTACTCTGCTGCAAAGAAAGCTCATTAAGTAGGCTCTGCCTCAAACATAGGAAAAGAATCTAGATGCCGAGCAGCAAAAGGCATGCATGCTAACTGTCCACTACAGTGTGGGCTTTCTATTTCCTCTACTTTGTTAACCCATTTCCTTTCTAGGTGATTAAATGGCTATGTGGCATACTGGAGGGAAAGATGCCCCCCATCTACCCCAGGTGCTATAATGGTATAATGGCTACTGGGGACACAATTTGGAGGTTGGGGTGGGAAGACTTGATAGATTATTAGAATTTTCAAAATACTCCCCATTAAATTGGCAAATAAAGAAGTTGAAATCACTGTTACATAAAGCTTTAATTTCAAGCATTTTTGTATTCCAAGCACTGCGCATTATACACAAGAAACTATTTTGAGATTCAGAGTTTGGATTTGTTTTAGAAATCTTAATTTGAATGCTTATCTAAAACATATACTACCTAACAACTCAGTCTCTAATCCTTTAAAATTAGCAATGACATTTCCTTATGTGTTTATAATTAGAATAAAAATTTCTAGTTTTAGAGGATGGATTTCATCTTTAGAAACAACAATGCTTGACGATTTTTTGTTTGTTTTTGCACATGATATTTTGTCTTTGTTTAAATTACAATTAAATGCTGACATGTAATTGTTAGGACCATGTAAATTTTCTATATTTATCCAAGATTTCAGCTGCATTGATTCGAAGAACTGAACGTAAGAGGGTGAATACGACTCCTCAGCAGAATAGGCTTGGGGATAATCGAAACACAGGTACATTTCCATGTGCAAGTCAACAGTTTGGTAAACTTTCCTTTTGCATGAGAACAGTAGACAACCCCCACTAGCAAACAGAACTCTTATAAAGTGTTGTCCATAAGGAAGCATGCCTATGTTCCTGAACCTCGTAAATACTTCAACACATGCCCAAGTAACATGATATGTCTCTTTCCATCAAAAGCACAGAGCATTCTTATGGTTCCAAATAACCAAGGTCAATTATGAAAAATTACGAATAGATAAGAATAACAAATGTTGATAAAGATGTAGAGAAATTAGAGCCCTGAGACATTGCTAATGGGACTGTAAAATTATGCAACCTCTTTGGAAAACAGTTGGGCAGTTCCTCAAAAGTTAACCATAGAGTTACTATATGACCCAGCAATTCTATTCCTAGGTGTATACCTAAAAGAATTAAAAACAAGTACTCAAACAAATACTTGCACACAAATATTCAAAATGGCACTAATGACAATAGCCAAAATGTAGAAACAACCCAAATATCTAACTGGTGAACAGATAAACAAAATGTGCTATAACCACACAATGGAATATTATTCAGTCATAAAAAGACATAAAGAGTGACATCAACAAAATGGTAGAAAAGGAAGCCCCCAGCTCTAGCCATCCTCACAGAAATACTGATAAGCAACTATCCATAGACAACAGTACCTTTGTGAAAATCCCAGAACCTGGGGGTTAGGTTGAAGCACCCACTTAGAGCACAAAAAACAGGAATGGACACATTAGAGGAGTAAGAAGAGCCATTTCACTTTGATCATATTGTCCCTCCCCCAGGCCAGCACAATGCCATCCCTAGAGAGATTCTCTGGGCCTATGGTTTCTCTAATGGAGAAAAGAGAGCCTGAGGCAGACATCTAGCTTCCTGAGAGTCCCAAAGCACAACCCACAAGGCCGACTTTGGTCTCATTTCAAGGGGAACGCTAGGGAAATAGGCAAGTCTAGACCATGAGGAGTCAGCTGAAAACAAGGAAGGGGAATGGCGTTCACAGTGACCAGTGCACAGATCCTGGTGGTGACACAGCATCCCTGCCAGCAGCCTCACCTAACCAGAGAGTCCAGCCATCAGCTCTGCCTTTACATGGAACTGACATTGTAGACCTGTCTGGCCAGGAGTACAGTAAGAAGTCTTGCCCAGCATACCAGCTTCAGAGACCAAGCCTAAAGCTCCACTGGATCACAAAGCACAGCCAGCGACCCCACCCAGATGTGGAACTCCCAACAAAGAAAAGCCCAGGATCAGATGGCTTCATGGGTTAAATTCTACCAAACATTTACAGAAGGCAGAAACTTAGGCTTTTCCAAAAACCTGAAGAGGAAACACTTCCAAATTCATTTACAAGGCCAGCATTATCCTGATACCAAAGCCAGATGAAGACACTACAAGAAAATAAAACTACGGGACAATATTTTTGATGAACAAAAATGCAAAAAAATACAACAAAAATGCAACAAAAAAATACCAGCAAAATGAATTCAACAGCACATTAAAATGGTCATACACCATGATCAAGTGAGATTTACCCCTGGGATGCAAAGATGGTTCAACATAGGCAAATCAATAAGTGTGATATATCACGTTAACAGAATGAATAAAATCAAATGATAATCTAAATAGATGTGCAGAAAAAGCATCTGAACAATTTTGACATCCTTTCTTAACAAAAACACTCAACAAACTGGGTATATAAGAAATGTACCTCAACATAATAAAGCAATACATGACATATCTACAGCTAACATCATATTTAACAGTAAAATACTAAAAACTTCTCTAAGCTCAAGAACAAGAAAATACTGCCCATTCTCACCACTCCTATTCAACACCACAGTGAAAATCCTAGCCAGGGAAATTAGGGGAAAAAAAAAAAAAGCAAGCAAATCAGAAAGAAAGAAATCTATGTCTATTTGCAGATATGATCTTATACATAGAAAACTCTAAAGATAAAAATTGTTAGAATTAATAAATGAATTCAATAAAGTTGCAGGTTACAAAATCAACATACAAAAATCAGCTGTGTTTCTACCAGGCATCCCCAACCCCCAGGCTGCAGATAAGTACTGGTCCATGGCCTGTTAGAAACTGGGCCACACAGCAGGAGGTGAGCAGGGAGTGAGCCAGCGAAGCATCATGGTATTTGCAGCCTCTCTCCAGCAACAGCATCACCTTCTCAGCTCCACCTCAGATCATCAGGCATTAGATTCTCATAAGAGTACTGGTCCCTGGTGCCAAAAGTTTGAGGACTGCTGCTATATACTAACAACAAACTATCTGAAAAAGAAATTTAAAAAAAAATCACATTTACAATTGCACCAAAAACAACAAAATACTCAGAGATAAATTTAACCAACTAGGTGAAAGATCTGTTCATTTAAAACTACAAAGCATTGATGAACAAAATTGAAGACACAAATAAATGGAAAGATATCCTGTGTTCATGGATTGGAAGAATTAACATCATTAAGATTTCCATATCATCCAAAGCAATCTACAGATTCAATGCAATCCCTATCAAAATTCCAATGGAATTTTTCACAGAAATAGGAAACAATTCATATGGAACCACAAAAGATCCTATAGAACCAAAACAATCCTGAGAAAGAAGAACAAAGCTGAAAGTATCATACTTCCTGATTTGAACTATATTTCAAAGATATAGTAATCAAAATAGCATGGCACTGACATGAAAACAAGTACATAAACCAACTGAACAGAATAGAGAGCCCAGAAATAAACCCATGCATATATGCTCAACTAATTTTTAGCAAGTGCATGAAGAATAAACAGTAGGTGAAGGATAGTCTCTTCAATAAATGCTGATGAGAAAACTGGATAGTCACAAGCAAAAGAATAAAATTGGGCCCCTATATTACACCAATCAGAAAAATTAACTTGAAATGCATTAAAAACTTAAATGTTAAATGTAAAACCTTAAAACACCTAGAAAAAAACATAGTGGAAAAGCCCCTTGACATTGGTCTTGATAATGATTATTTTAAATATGACTTCAAAAGCACAGGCAACAAAAGAAAAAGTAAACAAGTAAGACGACATCAAAAGAAAAAGTTTCTGTATAGCAAAGGAAACAATCAACAAAATGAGAACACAACATAAGGAATGGGAGAAAATATTTTCAAATCATATATCTGATAAGAGATTAATATCTAAAACCTATAAGGAACTCATACTACTCAATAGTAAAAAGTTAAAAACATAAAATCAAGGAATCCAATTTAAAAAAATGGACAAAGGACCTGAATGGACATTCTGCTAAAAAAGACATACACATCATCAACAGGTATATGAAAAGGTGCTCAACATCATTAATCATCAGTGAAATGCAAATCACCACCACAATGAGATATCACCTCACACCTGTTAAGAAAACAAGACTATTATCAAAAAGACAAAAGGTAAGTGTTGGTGAGGCTGTGGAGAAAAAGAAACCCGTGTTTGGTGTTGGTGAGAACGTAAATCAGTGCAACTGCTATGCAAAAACAGTATGGAAGTTCCTCAGAAAGTTAAAAATAGAACTATCACATGATTTAGCAATTCTGCCTCTGGGTATATATCCAACGGAAATTGAATCAAGATGCTGAGATATCTGCATGCCCATGTTCACTGCAGCATGATTCACAATAGCCAAGACATGGGGGAAAAAACCAAGTCTCCATCAACAGATGAACAGATCAAGAAAATGTAGTATATACATTCAATGGAATATCATTCAGTCATTAGAAAGAAGAAAATCCTGCCATTTGTGATCTGGAGGGCATCATGTTAAGTGAAATAAGTCAGACAGAAAAAGACAAATACTGTATGATCTCAATTATATGTGGAATCTATAAAAGCTGAACCTGCAGGCACAGAGATTAAAAAGGTGGGGAGGGGGGTGGAGAAATTGAGAGACATTGGTCAAAGAGTATAAACTTCAAGAAATAAGACAGATAAATTCTGGGGATTTAATGTACACCATGGTGATTATTATTAATAATACTCTATTATATACTTGAAAGTTGCTAACAGAGAAGATCTTAAATGTTATCACCAGGAAAAGAAATAGTAATTATGTGATGCAATAGAGATATTAGTTAATGCTACAGTGGTAATCATTTGCAATACGTAAGTGAATCAAATCGAACAAACTTACGCAATGTCATAAGTCAACTGTATCTCAAAAATATGGAAAAAAAGAAAATTAAAGAGGTGAGGGAAATGATGAATAAGTTCTGGAAATCTAATATACAGCATAGTGATTATAGTTAATAATACTGTATTGTATATTTGAGATGTTCTGAGTAGATCTTAAGTGTTTTCACCACACACACAAAAATAGTAACTACATGAGGTGACAGATGTGTTCATTAACTTGACTGTCATAATAATTTTGCATGTATATGTATATCAAATCATCACATTACATACTTTAAATATATGTAATTTTATTTGTCAGTTATGCCTCAATAAAGCTAAAAAAGAATGATAAATACTACAACATATACAAAAGTTGAAAACATTATGCTAATCGAAGAAGCTAGACACAATAGGGCACATATTGTATGATTTCATCAGTATACATTGTCCGGAATAACCAAATCTATAGAGACAGAGAATAGATAAGTGTTTGTCAGGAACTGGTAGGAGAGAGACCAGGGAATGACTACTAATGGATACAGGATTCCTTTCTGTGCTGATGAAAATGTGCTGGAATTAGACAGTAGTGATAGCTGCACAATTCTGTAAATACACTTAAAACCACTGAATCGTATACAGTCATGTGCTGCTTAATGACAGGAATATGTTGGGAAATGTGTCATTAGGTGATTTCATCATTGTGTGACCATCTCAGAGTGTACTTACACAAACCTAGATGGTCTAGACTACTACTGTAATTGTACGTGCCAGACAGGCACTGGTGAGGTCTTCTAATCCAGTCAGGAGCAGGAGGTGCTAGAGCTGCCAGATAAATTTTGGAATCAAGATTAAGAAGACCCCATACCCCACTTTTTATAACTGTGGCTCTGGGAGGCAAAAAGACTCACAGAGACATCTTCAAACTATCGTGGCTTAGAAGAGGAAACATCTCAGCAAGTAGCAGCACAGAGGGGTGAGGATGACTGGAAACAAGACAGGAATGAGTACGTTTCAGGGCAGATGCCATCCTAGGGCCTGGTATCTACCCCACTACATGTTTAGCACATGTTCCCTGGGAAGAAAGCCTGACACAAATTTTCCTTGAGAGTGTGATCCCAGGGATCAAGGATGAGGTACAGAGGAGTAAAGCGGGGAAAGGGCAGAACCAAAATAAGAATGCATTACTGTGAACCACTGCGAAATATAAGTGGCTATTTGATCTAATGTAAATTGAGCAGCAGTTATCGACTTGTCCCCATGCCGTATGAGTCAAAGTTCTGCCCCACTGGGCATGAGCTCCTCCCAATTTCCATCCTGCATATGTACAGGCTCTAGGTGATTTCTGAAACATCTCACACTTTAGCACCAATAAGGCAAGAAGTGCTAAAGCTGATGACAAACTGGTCTCCACTTTGGTGGCTGAAATAGCAAGAGGCTCTGAAAGGATGCATAAAAAGTGTCAGATACACTTAAGTGAGCACATCTGACCTAAGTGCCATTGTAGAGAAAAAGTGGGGAAAATAACCCTAAATTGACTGTGTATTCATTCCAATTCAGCTGTGAAAAGCTGAGGTTAAAAAGTTGACCTTAAATTGTCAAAATTAAGTTTTCCTCTTTGGAGCTGAAAGGGAGTTCAAAATAGAGACTAAATTGGGTTATTCAAAAAATCACTATACCACTTCAATATCTGAGTTTAATGGCCTATAAAATGCATCTCTACTAGGTATTATATTTAACAATAGTCATTCAAAAAATATGTATTGATTGCCTACTGCATATGAGCCCCTGCACAAGGTGTCACAAGGAGTATAAAGATAAGTAAAAGTTAACATCTGTCCCCAACTTGTTCACAGTCGAGTGGGGAGAAAGACAGCCATACCTCCAACTATATCCCAGGAGGAAGAGCTAGCTATATGTGACAAAGGCAAGCCTTGCCAAGTCTGGTCCTTGGGGCCCTCATCAGTAAAATGAAGTTAGAATAGCCAATTTCTAAGATCTCTTCCCTCACTGAGATTCTGTGAACCTCTAAGTGTCACATAAAACCAGCTAACCCCAATGTAAAAGCTATACTGTTTAGTCCCAATCATGCTCTCAACTTCCTCTTGTAGGGGAAATTGTTCTAGAAAAAGCTGGATGGGAACCCAGTAGTCATGCTCACTTGTCCAATATAAAGCCTACACTGGCTTTAAAACAGCTGACCTACAAGTGGAAAATTCCAGCAAAAGAATTTTCTGACCTCATACAGGCGGAGTAAAAGATTTTAAAATCAAATCTAACTTTGTATACATAATACTGTCGTAAGCAACTGTGAAATATCTTTAATAGCTGAAGCGTCAACCAGCACGATAAATTACTAATGATAGGATTTATTAACTGCTCAACTGACACATCTCACCCACTAGTTATCCAAATTAACTTCTCTATTCATTCAAGTGCTCATTCCTGCGCTCCAATTCCAATCCACTCTTTGCTCAAATCCCACCTACACTAACCATCCTTTCGTGACTTTCCAAGTCATACTGTTCTTTGACATATATTACATACTAAATTTTTTACATACTATATTTTTAGTTATTACATAATAAAAATTCTAATTGGAAAAAGTACCAATGACATTGAGTGGAAGTTGACTTACCACTGGATAGCCAATAGAAAGCCCTCAAATGTAATACTGCTGTACAATTATGATCCATAAAATTTTACTGAAATATCCTAGGTAATACCACTTATTTTTCAAGCAAAAGTGTAATAGTACAAAATATTGGATCTGGGTAAAATTTCTGACACATACACCTAACTTTTGAGGGTTAAACAGATTAAATACTTTGAAGTGTACTAACCTAATTAATCAGCCATACTTTTACAAATATAGCTGAATTCTCTCTCTCACAAGATTGAATTTATCTAGATTTAAGATGTATCTTCAGTTTTCCCAATAAGGGCACCTTTATATTTCAGATTTTGCAATGAAAAGTTTGTTTCTAATACTTTTTTTCTTACAAATGTTATCTTTTTCATTAAATACAGGACAAAGAACATGAAATATACAGCAACATGTCTACCTTTACACACTAGAGCACATTTAAAAATAGCATAAGAATATTTCTGTCTCATTTGTTATTTTTAAAGTCTAGTGATTCTATGGAATCACTGCATCATGGTGTAAATGATGTATGAAATGAAAAATGGTGAGTTTCTTTGCATGGAGAATATAGGGGATACTTTTTAATTTAATTCTAGACTGGACTATTTGCTACAGTAAAAATAGTTTCTCACTCTCAAGTTGCCTTGATGTAGTATTCTATATAAAGTTCTTCGATAGCTGAGGGAATTCGATGTTAGGGTCCTAGTAGAAAAAGCATAAAGCTACCAATACGGATGACCAGGTCACTGGTTTAATTTTTAAACAGTTAGGCAGCCTTCAGGGTGGAAAAGTCAAGACCAGTTGTTTTAAATCAAATGTGCACAATGCCACACCAATGTTAGTATTTGGTAAATTAATGGAGACGGTAATTTAAAAAGCTGAAAGAAGTGTCAGTGTTCTGTTATGAATGTGTTAAAATGTCACTTCACAGTTACTTTTAGATTTGAATGCCCCACGGGCTTGTGTATATGCCCGTGCATTTACACAGAAGTAGGGACAATATTAATACTTTTGGATGGTAATGACAAAATCTGTGGAATTACACACCATTCCAAAATAATATATATTTCCCATTGTCTAAACTCCTCGCATATTCTTGTGAGATAGAGTAGACACTTAATAAAATGCTAGTCATGTAAGCAGTTATAATAAATACGGAATGGAACTCTGCTTCCGTTACCAAATACTGTTTTCTTACAAAATGTCAAAGCAAACTCAAGAAGCTATTGTGTAAAGTATACTCCCATACTGTATTTTCAATAAATATAATTTACTTTTTAAATTTACTACCTCCTGTACCAGGATGACATAGAACACATTTTTCCAAGATAAATTACTCAGTGATTGGAATCAACTGTCATATACAGGTCCCAGAGCTGAGAAAAAGCAGAATTTAATGAGGTCACTGCCGAAAAGATTGCTGCTTAACTGTTCAAAGTCATTTGTGCCTAAGAAGACTTTATACTAAACAAAAAATATTTAAGACAGTGTCAGTAGAAACCTTGCTTGATTGTTTTAGCAGAAGCTAAAGGGTTTGGTAAACCCATCTGTGAGAGAACCATTTCGGAGCCCAGGCGGAAGGTGAGGGGAGACAGAGAAGAGACCTGGGGAACAATGGAGGAGCCAGTAGCTGAGGAAAGACAGGGGACAGGTTGTGGGCTGGAAGCAGACCAGTAGCCCACCTTTCCACTTCTTGATCAGGCCCTATTGCTGAGGCAGAAAAAGACAGTGTGGGCAGTTGGGTCACTGCCAAGTTCTGCCTTTTGAATTTAGTCTAAATTGAATCAGGTGGTGAGAAGGCACAGGAAGAACTCATAACTGCTATAGCAGAAAAAACCCAGGCTTCAAATAAATGAAGTAGTCAGTTAGCAAAAGAAAAAGGCAGCTGTGGTTCCTAAGAGACTTAAAACTCAGCAGTTCAGGGAAGCGGGGGCAGAGGTGCAGGGCAAAGGAATGTTGGAAAGCTTCTGATTAGAAGAGGAGGTTTAAAAGCAAAATGTGCTATAACTCAACATTTTCTCAGAGTCCAGAGCGGAGGATTTGGGTGGGGGTGGGGTGGGTGTGTGTGTGTGTGTGTGTGTGTGTGTGTGTGTGTGTGTGTTTAAAAATCACTTATCCTTGATTTAAAGCCTAATAATATGTCTTTCTTATATCCTTTATTAACTAATGGTACATCTCTCTTAGTGGTTTTCTTTACATAATAGTTTCTTTTCACAAAACAGTCCCCCAAAACAGTACAAGTTCCACACAATGTTTAGATACAAGGTAAGTAAACCAAAATGAATACTTAGCTATGGACCAGAAATAACCAATTAGAAAATCTGAATAACCTGCTAACTGCATTAACAGGAAACATAAGAAAATTATATGAAGAAAACTGGAAAACATTGTTGAGAAATATAAATGTTTGAATAAT
>NW_006436301.1:1354894-1365974 GCF_000325575.1 Pteropus alecto | reverse complement strand
AAAGAGTGACTGTTAGAAAGATGGCAATAGTTCCTGATATTATGTAGTTTAAAAATATTTCTAATAATAATACCAATGTAAAAAATACTGGCAAGATTGTTTGAAACTTTCTAACATTAATCTAAATTTTATCTGGAAGAGAAATCAATCATAAGTTAGTATGAAATAATAGAAAACTAAACCAAAAAAGGGAAACTTACTCTGCAAAATGTTAAAATTTATTATTAAGCTATAATAATTAAAATATTGGAGTAATAACACATAAATCAAAGAAATATCAAGGGGAAAGATCAGATGGGCTAAAATAGACCCTAACACACAGATAATCTTAGCATACTGTGAAGGAATTGTCTCAAATCAAAAAGGAAGAGATGAATTTTTCAATAAATGGTTTTGCGAAAAATAGCATTTTGGAACAAATAAAACTAACTTTTCATCCTTACCTCATGCCGTGAACCAAAATAAAATCCAGATGGATAAAAGATTTAAGCTTAGAAAAAAACTGACACCATAAAACGTATAAGTGAATATTTAACTGTCTTGGAATGGGAAAGGACTCCCTAAGCATAGCATCAGTGAAAGAAATCACAGAGAAAAAATTTATAAATCTGATTACTCAGAAATTTCAAAATTCAGTTCTAAAAACTGAGGAAAAGACCAGATGAATGGAAGAATGTTTTCTACAACTATGACGTAAAAAGGGTTAACATCCTAAATACAGAAATAACTCATACAAATTGAGATCCATTAATATTCCCCCAAAAACACATGGAAATATTCAGCTTTATTAGTAATTGCAACTGTAATTCAAATCAACATAGAAATGTCATTTTTCTACCTATCAAAGTGGCCAAAAAAAATTTTAATGCAATTCATGCGGACCTCCAAGATCCTATGGGTTCCATTCTGGACCACCACAATAAAGAGTGTATTACAATAAAATGAGTCATAATCTTTTTGCTGGTGGAGGCTCTTGCCTTCAGTTTGTAAAAACACAACACCTGTGAAGCTCAATAAAGTGAAGCACAGTAAAATGAGATATCTCTGTACCCTATGGCTATGCTATCCATTACAGTAATGACTAGCCACTCAAAACATGGCTAGTCCAAAATGAGATATGCTGTGAAGTGTAAAATATACACAAGAATTCAAAGGCTTAGTACAGAAAAGAAGTAAAATATCTCAATAATTTTATGTTGACTGAATATTCAAATGATGTATTTAAGATACACTGGATTAGATAAAATATATTATTAAAATTTACCTGCTTCTTTTTACTGTTTTAATGTGGTTACTAAAATTTGCTGATTGGTTTACATATCCACAGTGAAATGATTACCACAGTCAAGCTAGTTAAGATATCATCTCTTCACATAGTTACCATTTCTTGTAGGAAATTTTAAATTGCAGGTATGGCTTACACTATATTTCTATTAGACAGTGCTGCTCTATGAGAATTAGGGGGCAAAGAAATTGTTACAATCATATACTGCTGGTGGGTATACAAATCACTACAGTAGGATTTCTAGATGGCACTTCACAATATGTACCAAAAGTGCTTATTTAAAAATGCACTGTACCCCTTGATTCAATAATTTCATCTCTAGGGTTAAGGAAGTAATCAGAAACAGAACAATGATAAAGATAAATAATTAGTATATAAAGTATAAATATTAATAATGAAATATTAGAAAAGCAGAAACATTCAATAACGGAATAATTAATCGTAGTCTATTTAGTGACGGCGCAATACATATGATATAAAGTTAGGTGAAAAAAAGCAAGAACTAAAACTGCATATGCATTATTATCCCAAATGTATAAAAATCATGTATATACACACTCACAATCACAGAAATAAAAGACTGAATGAAAATAAACAAACATATTGTTTCCTCTGAGTTATGAAGTTATCAATTTTTTCTTTTCTGTATATGCATTTGCAAAGTTTTGATAATAAGTGTATATTCATTTTTATTAAAAATTAAATTGTCTTTTTGAAAAGAGTCTTCCAATTTGTTCAAACTGACACAAATCACAGCTAACAAGGAAATCTCTTAACTAGCAATGAAACCCTTGAAAAGGGGCCACATGTTTACTTGGGGAATAACTTCGTTGTGTTTAAATGGCAGCTTAAAAATAGTTTAGGATACTCAGTGTGGTCAGGTTTGAACATAAAGTCAAATCAGTTTAACCAACCATTTACCCTGGTCTAGGGGTTTTTTTTTTTTTGCCTGCTACCTGATGGGTTAGGAACTTAACAGTCTAGACCCAGAGCAGATGACTAACAGGTGCAGTAGACGTGAAGTTGAATGTTTCTTACCTCATTGTTCAACATCAAGTATTTTAAATACCCACATATTATTCATCTGTAGAAATAACTAGCCTCATTTCTCAGTGTAATCCATAAGTAGTTAATTTGTTTCTCACACTCTCTGCTGGTAAAGAGGTCAGGGGTATCTGCTGCCACGTGACCGATAGGAAAAGATTTATTTACCTTAAGTCAGGGCAAATGTCCAACTCTGTCCTAGATCACCCAAGTTGGCTCGCCCTCATCCTGAAGTCTTCAATTCACCCAAAAGAGATGTGCTAATGTCATGTAAGTGGGCATCAGAAAGTCTCTCGAATCCAAGCACTTGAGGCAATGCCACAATGAAAATTCATTCAATTTGAGAAGCCAAAAACATGCAGTGGAGCTAGTTAGGTGGATTTATGTATAGCAACAGAAGTGAGAAATGGCTCGGTTTGCCATAAAATACTTGAGCGTTTTCAAGAGATATATTTTGAGAGTTAGAGAATTTTATTACTTCTTGCAGAAGTCTCTTCAAAATGATCGCACAGGTAAAAATAATTTAATCTTGAGCAAAATAAGTTAGGAAACCATGAAACAGGCAAATATTATTCTCCTGATGTGAGAAAACAATGTTATTTGAATTCACACTGACTTCTCTTGCTGTCTCCGCATCTCCTCTTTCTGAGTCTTTTTCTTTCCTTCATTGTTTCCCTTTACATGCATTTCCCTCCTGACTTCTCATTCTGTTCTGCAGTTCTCTCTCCAGCTCTTTTCTTTTTTCCCCCTGGTTGCTAAATATTTTGCCTTTCACTGCCTTCATAACGAATAAGCCTGTCATGAAAGCAAGTGTCTTCAGCCAATTATTGAAAATATCAATTTCCTGTAGTTTTGATTTACTTTCTTTCTCAGCTTCATCCAGTTGGTCTCATAGTTGCTGCCCAGCTAGTACTTTTGCGGCTAAGCCTCTTTCGAGTGTAGGAAGTCGATCTCTGTGCAAACTGTCTTGCCAAACTTGTTTTAATTGGCCATTGAGTACCTGTTTTTCTAGAATAAGTCTTCCAAGCATTTGCTGAGACTCCTGTAATTGTTGCTATAGATGGGTGATTTCAGCAATTCTCAACTCTCTGGATTTGTTTGTACTCTCAATTTCTTGCCTTTGGGTGGTCAATCGACATCTGATACCTTGAAGTTTTCCTTCCAGTTCATGCTTTTTATCATTTAGAGTGTCTAATTCAAATTGCAAAGTCTTTTTCTTTGCTTTCACTGCAACTATATCTTCTTGTTGTTTCTTTGTTTTAATAATTCTTGTCTTCAATTTTATTCCCATTCAAGATGTCATCACCTTTCAAGTTCTCGTTTAGCAGCCTCTCGCCTCCTGATTGCTTTCCTTCTTTCCTACTTTCTCTGATGTCCTAGTCTAGTTCCTGCTGCTTTTCCAGCTCTTTCTCAAACTCCAGTTGTCTTTTGTGCTCTTGTTCCCAGCATGTCTGCTCTTCCCTTCCTTGTTCTGCCCACTCCAGCTGTGCTAGGCACTCTTGCTCTTTTTGCTTTTGGTCCAAGAGGGCCTGTCCTTGTTTCTCCAGTTTCAGACTGTCACGTTCAAAATGCTCATGCTGCTTATCTTCAAATGTTACAGGCAATTCTTTTTCCAGTTGTTGTGTGTCTTCTAAAACTGGTTCCCCTGATAACCTCTGAACTATCAAGATTAAGCTTATGACAGATATACCACGGCCAGATCGAACTCTTCTAAAGGTAGGTAGAATATATTCTGGAGGCAGGACAGATGGCAGTGGTTGGCCAGACGTCGCTACATCAATTAGGTGCATAGCCAGGATGAATTCTTCTGATGTGAGTTTTCCATATTGATCAATAAGAGAAAGATTCCATTTTGAAGTCAGCTGAGACTGTGGTAAACTTGATTACATAAGAAGAGTTCTTTCTTGGGGACCTGTTAAGGGTCCACTCATAGTTTTGTCATGACTATTAATAACTGTATATCAGTCAGGATGACATAGGAACAGCCCATTCTGTCACTGGAGGGGCACTAGCCATGTCAAACGACTGTGCCTTCTGTAATTTAGTGTTTAATTGTGACCCTGGACCAGACCTACTAAATGTGGCTGCAGGAGAGCAAATATAGGTAGAGGTCATATGTCAGGGGGAGCCCCATTAGCCAGGGAAGCCACTGCTGCTGGAGGAACAGAAGATATTAGGGGTGAAGACATTCCAACAACTGGAGTGGATCCCACTGGCACTGGAGCAACAGCTGTAAGTGGTGGCATGCTGGCCATAGCTCCCATACCGAATGCTGGTATACTAGAAATAGCAAAAAGTGGTTGTTTCATGATAGGGGATGTGCAGAGGGGAGTTGATATCCTTATAGGTTCTTTTCGATATGTTTCATAGCTATGGAAAACTCCACTTGATCCATTCCTCCATCATTATTCATATCAACTAGCAAGTGTCTATGCTAAAACAGGTTGAGGTAACCCAGATTGAAAAAAAAAGTTTTTAGCTTGATCCCAGTAATAAATCCAGATTTTAGCGTTTAACTATGGAATTGTTGATCACACTCTGCTCTTTTCTCTACAATTATGGCCCAGATACCCAGGCGGCCACCAAAAGGTGTTGGAAACTGAGCCACGGTTCTGTTACTTTTACCTTGCTAATCCACAGCTTATCTCCAGGCCGGCGGCACTGCTACCCCAGCAACAAATCAGTGTAGCGCCCACTCGCTGTCTAGACAGATGTACGAGCCCAGGAGCACAGCCTTGCACAACATCCCGCGGGCCCCCACCCCACAGCCTGCCTCTTGTCTGCTAGGAATTCTCCCTCCCTCAAGCAGCTACAGAGCAACCAAGCTGCACTCCCTCCCCTTCCCTCCACTCTTCTCTAACTCCTTCACTCACTCCCTCACTCTCTAAGAAGTATTTTAAATTGCACAAAAGACACATTTTCAATCCCTAACTGCTAGAGATCTCCATTGTAAATTTCACTGGCTACTATTTGAAACGATATCTGTGCTACTGTTTGCAGTCAAAAGTATTCTGATTTTAACATTCAAAACTGAGCATCATGCTATAGTGACTTTGCTCTTGTGAATGAAAGAAAGCCACTCCACAAACTTGGGGTGGATCCACTCACTAACACTAAAAAACTTCAGGCATCTTTCTCAACTGGAAACTTGCCCTGACACTTACTGGCTTATTATGTGTGAAAACAAGGGTTAGAGAGGTTGAGTCTAGGCAACGTCTGATCTCTCTTGTTCATCTCACACAGGAAAAAGTGAATTGTAAACAGCAAAAAGAAATGACGTGGCCATCACTCTCTGAGCCTCAGTTTCTTCATTTCTTCAGTTCGGACACTCTGTGATTTGTGCTTCCACTAGAAAATCAGAATCGTACTACTCTATTTCTTTGTATGCCAATAAATCATATAGGCAATATATACTACATAACCACACAAATAAAATAACTTTTATTGAAAATATCTCTTGCTTGAAACCGTTTATACTGTCTCTCTAATTAGTCCTAAAAAGACTCAGTACAGAATTAACCTTTATAAATATGATTGTGCATCTTCAGATTTCCTTGGCCCCTCAAACCATCTTTAAATAACCAGCTTGCTAAACACACACACACACACACACACACACACACACACACACACACACACACACACTGTCCCAATACTGGGTAGTGAATGCACCCATCATATAATTTCAGGTCAAACTTAACACAGAATAGTCTTCTCAGATTTGAGCAATAAAAAAAATTAGTGTTCTCTGTGGAGAAATTAAACTTATAAGTGTATATAAGGACTATATAAGTGTATATAGTCACTCAACATCAAGCATAGGGATGTGTTATCAATGTAAAATCTGACATGCAAATCTCATGTCTTATTTCCATTAAAATACTTACACTTTTCAACAAAATTGGCTCAAACAAGGAGTTTGTTTTTCAACCCACAAAATAAAACAAATTAACTGTGTGCAAATAGCCCTGTTTTGCACACATGAATTTATCATTGGCTCATTTCTCATTTTAATAGATGGATTTTACCAGACTGCCACCATTTTAACCATTATTCTTTTAAATAATTCGAAAGTACACTTTCAGAAAGTGCCATGTCTATATAATTCGTGTCCTGCTAATATCGTCTCAGTAAATAATGGGGAAAATGTTTTTGCCTAGTAAAAGAAATTTAAAATATCATGTGAAATACCATAATGACATGATTCAAATGATTTAAAAACAGACTACATGGTATAGTGACATGAGCACCAGGTTTATAATCCACCAGGCTGGCTTTCCCAGCCCAGCTCCACCACATACAAGCTGACTGACATAACTCAGTCTGGGTTCCCCCTGTCTTTCGAATAAGGATAATAGAACCTACTTGGAGTCTGTTAGAAAGATTAAAGAATTGCTAATATTAAATGGATATTTAGGGCTTTTGCTTTCACAAAAGGCAAACTAAGCAATTTAGTCATCTCTACCACTGAGGATAAGTAAAATGTTATTAAAAATATTAAGAACATCTTTAAAAGCATTGAAGAGCTAAAAATATAGTTGGAAATTGCCAGCAGCCCAAATCTCGGGGATGAATAGAACCTGGAGGAGAATGCAAAGCCCTCTTAATTCAAAGGGTATAGACCAATGTAAAAGTAAAGTAATTGAGCTGCACTTTTCCTGCATGGCTTTGCAAGCCTAAAATAACAAAACTCAGGCACTCTGATAAACCATCTCCCTTTTAGGCTAAAACACCAAAGTTAGAGCAAAACAAAAACAATCTCACACTGAACTCCAGCCCAGTTTTGCAACATCTGGGATGTCCAGGAAAACAACCTCAGTAATATAAACAAAATGTATATTTTTGAAACCAGTAAAATGGAATGAGATAAATAATCAGTACAGCTGAAATGAAGAAAGGGAAAAACAATACAGACCAGGCAAGACAAACATATTAGTAGTTACAATTAATGCAAATGGATGAACTGCTCAAGTTACAAGAAGAGGACTGTAAAACTGTATTTAAAAAAATACCAGCATTGGCTCTTTCCAAGAAACAAACCTAAAGCATAAATACATCTAAAGGTCGAAAATACAAAAACAGAAATGAATCGTGCAAACACTAACAAAACCGTATTAAAAGCTATGTTAATAACATATAAATTTTACTTTTAGGCAAAATCATTACAGAGATAAGGATGATCACTATCTAATGATAAAAAGCTTTAAATAACGAGTAAGCTTAAGCAATCTCTAAACTGTATACAACTAACAACAAACTAAAATACATAAACCAAAATTGATCATAACTACAGGGAAAACTAGACAGATCTACAATTATACTGGAATATTTTAACACATAACTCTCAATAATTGACAGAATGATCAACAAGTAAAAATACAGAAACATAATAACAATCTCAAACAAAAATGATCTAGGGGAACTATTTAGATCATTGTAGAAAACAAGTACAAAATATCCATCCAAGAAAATGTAGAATTTTTACCAAAAATAGTATGATATTGTGTGCCATAAAGCAAGTCTCAGCAAATTTTAGAGCCCTGAAATCTTACAGAGTATGTTTTCTACCACAGGACAATTACAAGATAAATCATTTTTTGATTTAAAAAAAAAAAAAACAGAAAAATCCCCAATGGTTGAATATTAAGAAATACTCTTCTAATAATCCATAATCATACTGAATGTAAACTGTAATTGAAAAATAAAAAATTTTAAAAAGAACTGACCTTAGAATGAAAGAAAAAAAATAATCCATAGTCAAAAATTAAATGATAATGGAAAAGTTTAGCAATTTTCCTGGATAAAATATCAATAAATAAGTGTCTTTCTCTACATAAGCAATAATAATTTAAAAATTTTTTAAAAGTACCATGAAAAGTAACATAAAATATCAATTACCTAGGAATAAATCACACAAAAAGGTGCACGGGATCTCTAATGTAGAAGATTATAAAATTTATTTAAAGACATTTAGAAGATATAAGTGAAGAGATATGTTACAGTTAGGGATTTGAAGACATGGTACTTTTTAAATGCTATTTCTCCACATAGAGATTTAATACAGACCCAATCAAAATCACAACATGAAGATTTCCATCACTGGCCAAAATGGAGCAAGCCCCTCTAGACTCTCTCTCCTACTGATTACAACTAAAATCTCTGGATGAAATACAAAAACAACTACCCGAGGGTTTGGAAAAGTAAACAATCGAAGGCAGATCTGTGAGATGATTCAAACTTACAAAAGCAACTGATACAGAACTAAATTTCTCAGGTTTATTTTCTCTCTTATCTTCCAGCTTTGACATGAATTATGGCTCGGTCATGTAACTGTACAGGCAGAAGGCAGCCAAAAATCTGAAAGTTTGTCTTTTTAGTCAGAGGGCCAGGAAAAGGGGCCTGGGAGCTAGGGTATGTGAGAGGAACACAGACTTCGAGAAGGGATCTCATAATTCTGTATGTGGACTGGAACAAGTCCCAGGCTCTGCTTTGACTTTCTGGCCATACAACTGAGGAAAGGAGCCAATTGAGAATGAGAGGAAAATCCCATTTTTTGCATTTTGTTCTCACTGCCAGTCTCCAAGGGAACTGTATGACAGCAGCATGAGCAGCTAAAACTACGGAGCATCCAACATTGCTCACCAGAATTAAAAAAAAAAGAAAAAAGAAAAATGGGAGGATCCTGTGATCCAAAGAGTGTAGGGGGTACCCGCATGAATTTTTATATGTCTTTCAATAGATATCATACAATCTAGAAAAGAGAATAAAAAAAGTTTGAAGGAAAACAAAACCCCAGAAACTCAAAAACCTGTAGAGCAATATCAAATTACCTGAAATTCACGTAATTGGAGTTCTATGAGAAAGAAAGTGATGAAGTATTTGAAGAAATAATGCCTAAAATATCCTAAATTTGGTGAAACAGATAAATGCAGATTTTCATGAAGCTCAGTAACTCAAAGCAAGAAAACTCAACAAAACCATGAAGAGACACATCATAATCAAACTGCTAAAAACTAAAGATAAAGAAAAAATCTTGAAGCTGCCAGAGAAAAACTGACACATTACAGGTAGGGCAATACTGACTCAAATGGTGAAATTTTTCACCAGAAATTACAAAGACCGGAAGACAGGGGAATAACATCTTAAAGGGTTGAGAGTAAAAAACTATTATCCCAGAATTCTGTAACTAGGAAAAATATCATTCAAGAATTAAGGTGAAATATAAATATTCTCAGATGAAAGAAAACTAAGAGTTTGTCACCAGTAAATCTGCTCTAGAACTAAAGGAACTTTTTCAATCTGAAGAGAAATGATACCAGAGGGAAACTCGAAAATTCAGGAATGAAGAGCAACGAAAACGATAACTATCTGTGTAAATATAGTAGACTCTTTTTCTCCTCTTACATTATTTAAAATGTGTACAACTGTTGAAAGAAAAAATTGACTCTGTCTAGTTTTCAATATATGTAAATGTAATACACCTGAAAACATTAACATACTGTAGGGAAGGCAAAAAGATCTATATGGTTTGAAAAGCTTTTACATTTTACTTGAAGTGGTAAAATATTAACTCTAAGTAGACTGTGAAAAGTTAGGTAGACATGTTGTAATTCCTCTAGCAACCACTAAAAATATGCAAAAAGTAGTAGCCAAAAAGCAAATAAATTTACTAAAATGGAATACTTAAAAATTCAAAATAGACCCAATTTTTAGCAACCACTAAAAATATACAAAAAGTAGTAGCCAAAAAGCAAATAAATTTACTAAAATGGAATACTTAAAAATTCAGAATAGACCCAATTCAATATTGAGAGGATAGTCTTTTCAACAAATATTGTAGTAAATATTGGCTATTCATATAGAAAAAAAAGAACTCTATCCCCTTTATCTCACACTTAGTTAAAAACTAACTCAAAATGGATTACAGACTTAAATGGAAAATGGAAAAATTCCTAGGAAAAAACCTCAGTGACCTTCGGTTAGCAAAGAGTTCTTAGATATGACAACAAAAGCATGATGCACAAAAGAAAACTGTTAAATTAGACTACTTCAAAATTTAAAAACTTTCCTGCAGAAGACAACAAAGAGAATGAAAAGATGAACCACAGACTGGGAAAAAATATTTATAAATTACATATCTGACAAGAGAGTTCTATCAAGGAAATATATATATTAAAACTCTCAAAACTCAACAACACAAATACATAAAACCTAATTAAAAATTGGAGAAGATTTAACAGACCCTTCACCAAAAGAAGGTATACAGAAAGCAAATAAGCAAATGAAAAGATGCTCAACATCATTTATCTTTAGGGAAACACAAGCTAAAGCCTCAATGAGATACCACTACACACGTATTAGAATGGCTAATAATAACAATAAAGATGATATCAAATGCTGATGAGGATGCAGAGCAACTGAAACTTTACTATATTGCTATCGGAAACATAAAATGGTACAGCCATTTTGGAAAACATTTTGGGCAGTTTCTTATAAAGTTAAACATATACTTACATATGACCAATCCAGCAATCTCATTCCTGAGAAATGAAATATTTTATTTGTTCACACAAAATCCTGCACATGAAAGTTTATAGCAACATAATTCATAATCTTAAAAAAACTGCTCATGGACATGGATAACAGACTTGTGGTTACCAGAGGGTAGGGGGGAGGTAGACTGGGTAAAGGGGGTCAAATATGTGGTGACAGAAAGAAATCTAACTAAGGGCAGTGAACATACAGTGTAAA
>NW_006436301.1:1353930-1354682 GCF_000325575.1 Pteropus alecto | reverse complement strand
GAGGATTCTGAAAATTATCTTCTAATTCTCTTGTGAATGCAAAGTGTGTGGGTAAACTAAATATTAAGAGACAGAAACTGTTTGACAATTGGAAGGCTGCAATTGAAACACATCTCTGTTAATTCAGTGTATCAGAAAAAGCACCTGGAAATTATGTGTGCATATGGGAATGTGGACATTAATACGAATAACAATGATAGAGTGGATGTTCCAAGAGGATTTAAATTTTTTAAATAAATTTTTTAAATAAAAAATAACTAGAACAACCCAAAAGCCCTTAATGAGTGAATTATTAACAAATTGTGATACATCTATGCAACTAAATGCTACACAGCAATAAAATGGAGTGAATCACAGTAAAGGTGGTGAAAGGATAATCTTTTGAGTAAATGGTCCTGGGGTAATTGAGTTTCCACACAGGAAAAGTGAAATTACACTCTACCTTGTATAATCAACTCCAGGTGGGTTACAGACTTAAAACGCAAAAGGCAAAAGTATAAAACTTTTTCAGAATGATACAAATAATATAATAGAATGTCATATGTGGAAAGATTTCTTAAAAGAGACACAAAAGGTATTAAGCATAAATGTTAAATTCTTCCAAGTTTAACATATCAAAATTCCATAGCTTTTATATAAAACTACCTTAAAATGAAAACTGTCAGTCTATCGAAAGACACAGGAGACAAATTGTAGAAATAATTAGTAAAGGACTCATACTTAGAATATAAAGAGTTCCAAAAAATAAATAA
>NW_006436301.1:1311085-1353892 GCF_000325575.1 Pteropus alecto | reverse complement strand
GTGGTGGTGATGGTGGTGGGTGGGTGTGTGTGTGTGTGTGTGTGTGGAATTTTTTAATAGTACTTGCTTTACTTTTGTAATGTTCTGTTTTATTTACTTGATTTCTGGTTGTATAGATTTTGATTTATAATTATTCATGATTCTGTTTCTGGATGTACGTTTTATAGATCATAACAAAAAGATAAAAAAGCTAAAATATATTTATATAGTCAGTTGTTTCTATAGCATTTTTAAGTAAAAGTAGATAAGATAGTAAATTGTCCTTAGCTTTATTTATAACAGGCATTTACTTCAGATGAAGGGTGAAAGTTGCATTGTTCTAAATCACTGGTGCTATAGAAAATTACTTTTTAAAAACATTTTATTTTATTATTAGTTTCAAGTACACAGTACATTGGTATAGAAAACGACTTTTTTCACTACTTTTAATGATAATTTTTAAGTGAAAAGTTTCTTCCTATTCAAATTCAAATTACCCGTGCTTTCACCCATACTTCCTTTTTGGAATAAGAATATATGTGAGTTTATAATCTAGCTCAACTACTTCCTACCTCTGGGATCCCAGCTGACAAAATTAGTTTGCCTCTTTGAACCTATTTCCCTTTCCTTATGTAGGTAAATAATTGCATCTATGTCTTCTGGTTCTGGTGAGGATAATATAAGAAACCTCATGTAGAGAGCTAGCACAGTGGCTAGCATGCAGTAGACACTCAGTGCTTGATAATTATAATAGTAGTTATTGTTATTATAATACTCTTCCTCCCCAGCCAATTTAGGTAAGGGCAATCAGCTAGTCCTGGATTGTATTCTGGCCTTTGCTACTTCACAGTTAACTGGTGATCTTGAACAAGTTCTTTAACCTCTCAGAGCCTCAATTTCATCATATGTAAAATGGGGATAAGCATGCCTCTTTCATTGTTGGACTCAAAGGGGAAAATGTATGCAAAATCTCAGTGTCTGAAATATAGCAGATATCCCTAAGGCACAGTTGTATCACTACAAAGGAGCTCAGAGAGCGAGCTGTCAATTCAGATTTCCTAAATGGTTCCCCATCGAGCCTCTGCTCCTTGAAAATTCTCAAGATGTTACAGTTATAGCTGTTCCTCTATTTCTCATCAACTATGATGGCCCTTATCCCCACCACAAGCTTTCACTTTGTTCATTATCTTGGTATACTAAGAGAAATTGTAAAAAAAAAAAAATTGCACATTCTGAAAATTAATTATAATCTGTATATAGTCATCTGTCACTTGACTCAGATGCTCATGTCAATTCTATGACCTCTAGTGAGTGTAACATTCAAGCAAGTTACCTCTCTGGACATGTTTCCACATCTGTAAAAGTTTTATTAAAAACTTATCGAGGTCTACTAATGCTGGACACTAAAGCAGAGGCTTAATATACTAGCAGTCTTAATACCCATATACCATAAAAGGTAAATATTATTATTGCTATTATTTCTATTTTACATATGAGATAACTGAAACTCAGTTATGTTGGAGAAAAATCAAGATTTGAGTCCAGGTCTCTATTGCCAAAACCCAATTTTACTACACTTCAGTGCTTCTCAGTTAATGGAATACCTATTAAATGGGAGGCAAAGGCTATTGGTTATCAAATGCTTGGCATAGGGCCTGACAAAGTATACACACACACAAAGTAAAATGCCTGTAGCCTTCCAACTTTCTTCCGGTGCTCTTTCAAAGAACAAAACAGGTAAGACACTATTCTTTTGATTGGATAACAAGAGCTGCAAGGCCTCTGTTCTTCCCACATAGTTAATGTTCTTCCTATATACCTAAGGTTGAGTCCCATCTGACAATACTATATGGACTAACAATGTTACAAAAATATCATGAAATGTAAACAACTGGAAGCACATTTCACATGGAAAGGAATCAAATGGACTCGCTTTTTAAACTGAGCAAAAATATGACACACAGTTTTTTTTCACGTCATAGCAAAAATTCACGAACTCATGAAGATAGTCATTCTGGGGGCTTCAGAGTTTCCCTGAAGTTGGATGTAAAATGTGTATGTTTGATCACCAGCTCATTTTTCTGGAAATAGGATTCTTCCACAAGATTTATATAGGATTCATGATCCCAAATGCTTCAGAAAAACTATCATAAAATAAATTCAATTTTATTGTAGCCCAGATATTTTATTGCCTTCTCGTCACTCCCACTGATAAGGAAGGGACCCTTACGCTAGGGTCAAACATATGATACTTGACACTGGACAGGAACTGCACTTGGTCCCTATGATAAGGAGAGTTGTTTGGCTAGGGGATCTTATTAATATGAACTGAGTGGGGAAGGAAACTTGCAATTAGACCAGTCAAAGCCCTCCTGATTTTGTCAAATATCAAGGCAACATATAAAATTGGTCCTTAATATTAGGTCTTATACCACGGTAGATTGGTAAGATCAAAAGTCTTAAAAATATACATAATCTTTCACCCTGTAGCTCCTCTTTTAGAAGTTTATTATTATGAAAATAATCAGATAATTGCACCACAAGAGATTGTTTTTAATAGAGGAAAATAGAAACAATGTGAATATCTATCATTGGGGAAATAGTTAAATTTTGGTACAAATAACAGAATGCTATCTAGCCTTTCACATAATGCATAGAAAAATATAATGATATAAAACAATCTCCCGGATTTAAACAGGTTCAAAGAGGTTTAAACAGGTTTTTTTAGAACATATATCATTCTATTTTCTGTGTATTTGCATAGAAAAAAATGCTAGAAGAATATGTACCAAAATGTTACCAGTAATTCTCTCTAGGTGGTAGGACTGCAGATGATTTTTATTTTTTCCTTTTGCTTGTATACATTTTGTGATGATGTGCATTATATATAATACACATATACAGCGTATGTTTATGACTACATATTTTGGGACTGTAGTCAATAATACTCTATTATGTATTTTAAAATTGCTTATAGATCTCAAATGTTCTCACCACAAAAAAATGAAACATTATATGATGTGATGGAGGTATTCGCTAACAGTAAGGTGGTTATCCTGTTGGAATACAAATGTATCGAATCAACACATATAACTTAAACTTGCACACATTATGTGTCAATTATATATTAGTAACAAAATGAATGCTAAACTGACCATCAACTTTTCAAATTGGCCTGTGAGATATAAGTGTGCAGAGCTAAATTAATGTAAAGGTTTACCACTATAGTTCATTTTCATCTAACAAATTCTATTCTGGTTCTACTTGTCACATATTACATATTTAAACAATGCCCTTTCTGTAAGAGAGATGCAAAATTGCTGGTTTTGAAGATGGAAGAAGAGGCCATGAGCCAAAGAATGTAGGTGACCTCTGGAAGTTGGAAAAGGGAAGCAAACAGATTCTTCCATAGAGCCTCTAAAAAACTGCAGCACTGTGGACACATTAAATTTAGCCCATTTTGGTGAGGCTCACTTCAGATTTCTAACCTACAGAACTATACTAGAATTGTGTGTTGTTTAAGCCATTAAGTTTGTGCTAATTTATTACATCAGAAATAAGAAACTAAAATAGTGAGCAAAGAATTCTATCACTTTTCTAACACCCTCCCTCCTCCAAACCCCTTTTCCCTTCCTAAGTGATTCATAACCACATGAAAAGCTGGTAACTTATAAGGGAATGGCAAATGACACAGCTCCAGCTTTAATAGATTTCCTCTGTGAAGATGCAAGGACTAAGAAAACATATTTTTAATCTTTTGCTCACTTAAATTAACTAGAAAAATATTGTGACAGATGGTGTCCCTCATGCTGCATAAGCATTTTGGCATGTTCCATTTAATACATCTCCTATGCTCCCAACTCAGAGCAGAAAATCCAATTACTGTAAGGGCATTCTAGTGTTTTTGACAACTTCGCTTCAGTACATTTTAACTGAAAAAACGAGTTGACAGTGACCAGTTACAGGTGAGAACCAGCAGAGCTGGAAGGTAATGTGCTTTGAGCAAACAGAATGAACATTCATGTCTAAAGCTGTGAGCCACTGCTGAGGAGAGAGTCGGGAGGAGAGTGTAGCGCTGCATGGTACTTTTACATAGTTTTGAAAGGTGCTCACAACTCATTTGACAGGGGAAATAGTTGAGGGAAAAGAGAGAAGGACCTGGAGGAGGTGGGGCCTGCCCCCCAAACTTCATATAGTTTTGATCCTCTGAAGAAAAAGGGAAGGAAGGAAGCTTAGGTAGGAAGTCTCAGAATGCAGCACAAATCTAGGAAAGTTCTGACCAGGCCAATGAAGAGTCCTTAAGCCAAAGCCTTCCATCACAGGAACCCTGCATCTTCTAAAAATGGACTTGCCTTAGCGTCCTAGCCGTGCTCAGTCATTGGCTGAGGGCAGCCATGGGAAGCATGGCTTTGACATAAACTTAGCAAATGATTTCACAGCACAGCAGCTAGAGCTGTCTGTCAATTCTCTCTGCAGCAGGAGATCTCAGAAGAGCATTTTCATGAATGTCAAAGTGGTGACATGTCAGGACAGAGTGGTGAGGGGGCCAGATTGCATGGGTCCATTTAGGCCATCCTAAGGACTTTGGTTTTTACTCTCGGTCACATGGGAACTGTTGGAGAGTTTTGAGCGGGGGAGTTATGTGATTTAAATTAGCCAAGAATTAATTTAATTTAGTTATATGGGGGAGTTATATGATTTAAATTAAGAGGGATATTCTGTTATGTTGAAAATAGTTAAGGGGAATGAAGGGGAAAAGCAGAGAGATAAGTCAAAGGCTATTTTATTAATTCAGGTGAGAGATGGCAGTGACTTGGACTATGACTTTAGCAAAGGAGGTAGCGAGAAGTGGGCAGAGCCTAGACATAAAATTTAAGGTACAGCCGACAGAATTTGCTTAAAGATAGGATGTGGGGTGTGAGCAAGAAGAGTCGATGATAACTTAAAGGGTTTGGGCCAGAGCAACTGGAAAAATGGAGTTTTCATCAACAGAGCTGGAGAAGACTGTGAGAGGAGCAGATATGAAGAGGGGTTATCAGGTTTTATTTGGACAGGTTAAATTGCAGATGACCAAGTAGAGGTGCCAAGTTAGATGTATGGGTTAGGGGAGAGAACCAGGAGATACAAATTTGGAAGTCATGCTTGTATAGATGGTACCTAATGTTATGAAACTAGATGGAATCACCAAGGGAATTCAGATAGACGAGAGAAGAAGACCAAGAACTGAACCCTGGAGCACTCAACATTAAGAGGCCAATAAGATGAGAAGCAACCAGCAAAGTATGCTAAGAGCAACCAGTGAAGCTAGAAGAAATGCGGTGACTCAGAAGCTGAGACAATACTCCAACAGTGTCCAACTGTATCAGATACTGCTGCCAAGTCAAATAATATGAGGATTGAAAATTTGACCATGGGTTTCACAGCACTGGTGATCTTGACAACAGTGATTTCAACGAAGGTAAAAGTTTGAATGGAATAGATTTTTTTTTTTAATGCGAGGAGAGGAATTAGTACAGAAATGTTTTCAGGAGTTTTCTTCAAATGGTAGCAAAGAAATGTCCTAGAAGTGTGATGTAAAGTTAGATAAAGGTGTCTGGCCAATTGCTATAACTTTCTTTAAATGGTGCTTTACACCAGGAGTCAGAAAACTGTTCCTATAAAGAGCTAGATAGTAAATATTTTCAGCTTTGCAAGCCATATACTCTGTCACAACTGCAGTCATGCGCTGCATAACAACGTTTCGGTCAAAGACAGATCACATATACAACGGTGGTCCCATAAGATTATAATGGAGCTGCAAAATTCCTGCGGCCTAGTGACGTTGTAGCTGTCCTAATGTCATAGAGCAACACATTACTCATGTGATGCTGGTGTAAACAAACCTACTGTGCTGCCAGCTGTATAAAAGCACAGCACATACAATTAGGTACAGTACATAATGCTTGATAATGATAATAAACAATTATGTTACTGGTTTATGTATTTACTATACTACACTTTGTATCATTAGAGTGTACTCTTTCTATTTTTTAAAAAAATATTACTGTAAAACTGTATGCCGTGTTATGCCCACACCAGCCTCTTACATCTCGTGTTTACCACCTCTCTTGATTGCATCATTTTCTCTTGTGCTTCATTTACTTCCATGTTGTTTTATAAATTTACTAAGAGCACAGTATTTATCAAGTCTACAGGACTGCAGTCATGTCCTAGGCCTTGACATTCACTCACCACTCTCAGACTCACCCAGAGCAGCTTCCAGCCTTGCAAGCTCCATTCCTGATAAGTGCCTTATACAGGTGTACCTTTTTTATCTTTTATACCATATTTTTACTGTGCCTTTTCTATGTTTAGATATGTTTAGATAAATAAAAATCATGTTACAACTGCTTACAGCAGTCAGTATCAGTCACATGCTGTACAGGTTTATAGGCTAGGAGTAACTGGCTATATCATACAGCCTAGGTGTGTAGTAGGCTAGACCATCTAGGTTTGTGCAAGTTCGCTGTTATGATAATCGCACAATGACAAAATTATCTAATGACACATTTCTCAGAATGTCTCCCCATCGTTAAGTGGTACATGACTGACTCAGCTCAGCCACTGGAGTGCACAGACAATATGTAAGTGAATGAGCATGGCTGAGTGCCAATACAACTTTATTTGCAAAATCAGGCAGCTGGCCAGGTTTGGCCTACAAGCTGTAGTTTGCTGACCCCTTATTTACAAAATCTAGCTCCAGTAACTATTTATAATGGTTAAACTGCAAATACATATTAACCACCTACAGTATGGTAGGCACTTTCCAAAATGTTGTGAATATAGTGGCGAATGAGAAAGACAGAGATCCTGCTTCCAGGAGCTTCCACTCTAGGCCTAGGCACATGATACAGGACTCCAAGGCAAGATGCCGGCCCTCACTCCCTGAGCCTCCTACTCGCTCCTCCAGTGCCCTGCCCCCAGGCCACCTCCAAATTTAGTCACGTGAGCCTATCCTGAGGCTGCTTTTACCTCTGCTAAGAGGAGACTAAGCTCCTTTTCCCACTCACAGTTCCCTTTCCTAAAAGAAGCAATTCACTGTCTTCATAAAGCAGCAACTTTTTTGTGACAACCCTGCAATATCCTTTGCAGTTTTAAGGAAATTATGAAAATGTGGCATTTCTCTAGCCTCTTCCAGCTCCAGAGATTCTCTCTCCCATTACATGAGCACAGGCATCTGTCACTGTATGAATGTGACAGCCCAACTCATCATCTCTTCTGGCTGACCTGCCAGAGTACCTCATTCATCTCCCGTGGCAGCAGGTGCTGCTATGTCTATGGAATCTGTGTTCTTTGTGTGCTTGTGGAACAGTCTTCCTGAAATGGCATGGTCTCCGGGAAGTCACTCCATGTGACCAGGGAGTAGAAAGGTGAGGGTCTCTCCAGAGTCAGTTTTAACTGGACTCTGCAGGTTTCAGTGCCAATACAGACCACTTCAGTGAGGATATTATCACTTCCCTCCCCCATCTTCCATAATCTCCGAGTTTCCGGTTATGTCTCCTGATAGCAAATAAAGCTATGGATGTGAAAGCTCTTTAAAAACAGTTGAGTTCCATACAAGGTCAAGGTCAGAATCCAGAATATGGCTATAAACTACAAATTTTAGGGAAAGTGATTCTAATCTACAACAACAGAGCAGGCTGCAGCCACACAATGGAGACAATGCTGAAGTTGAATCTCAGCTCTAATTACCATGGGAGCATGGGCAAGTCCCTTTAACAAATCTGATTCTCCATTCTTCAGTTGACAACATGGAGATAGAGGCACCCCCACTAAATACAGTAAGCTTTGCAAATCACCAGGCTCACATAAAGACACTCAGTAGATGTTTGTGGTATCTGAAAAATAATCAAAGAGAGTCCAGTGTGTTGGCTGGTTTGTGCTACAGCTGTCTGTCACTTCAAGAAGTCACTACTATGGCTTCTGGTTCTAAAACCATGCCAGCATTGCTTTAATTCTCACCAGCCAAAATAGATGTCTCACCTACTCCTCGCTCTCCCTTACCTTGGTTCCAAGTTAAAGTCTCGTGTGAGTATATCTTATTGGCCAAATCAAAATCACAGCCAGAACCTCAGCTACGAGAGGATCTAGCCTCCACAGTATAGGGAAACATACTCTCAAAAGGCTAGGACGGCTAGTAAATGAGCAAGCACCCAGTTTCCTGCACATTCTGTGTGGTAAGCCGAATTTTAGCTGCCATGACATTCACCCCTAGTGTAATATCTGTGGACATGTTACCTTACATGGCCAGAGAAACTTTACTGGTGACCTCAAGGTAGGGAGATCGTTCTGGATAAGCCAGGTATAATGACATGAGCCCTTAAAACCAGGAAAGGAAGTAGAAAGATGCTGCAGATGATGAATTTCAGAGAGATTTAAATCCTGAGAGGCATTCAACCCACCACAGTTGACTGGAAGATAGAGAAGACCATGTGGAAATGGTTAAGAAGAAACTGAATTCCTGCCAACGACCTAAGTGATCTTTAAAGTTGATTCTTCCTACCAAAGAACTTTAAGAGCTCAGGACAGCCACCATCTCGGTTCTGTCCTTGCGACACCCTGAACAGAATGCCTAGTTGAGACTGCCTAATCTTCTGAACCTATAGAATTGTGGTAATAAACAGATGTTGTTTAAAGCTGCCAAATTGGTCATAGTTTGACATGGCAATAGAAAACTAACACATTCTCAATTCCATTACTGAACTCGAACCCTTAGCATCACCTTCTACTAATCTTTCTTCCTCACCCTTACACAATAAATTCACCATCAAGTCCTTTTAATGCTCCCTGGGGAATGGGTCTCACATTCAGCCTTTCCCACACCCATTCCTACTGCCCTGGGTCAAAAATCTTCCTCTTGGGCTATTGGAACAGCCTCTTAACTGCTTATTCACCATCTGTCCCTTCTAATACTTATCAAACTGCTCCACGTCCATCTGTTATCCTAACAAAGTACTGATGTTGCACATTTCCGATTTATTTATTTATTTATTTACAAGAAGAATATGCTACTCTTGTAATTAAAAAAAAAAACAAGATCACATTACTACTACTATCAGGAAAACAAAACAAAAACTTGTCCCTTCATTTACTTAGTGAACATTTATTGAGTGTCTACAAAGTGTCAAGTGCTAGAAACATAATGAAAGAGTGGTAGAGACTGGCTAGTTTTTTATTAAACCCATTTCTTCTACTCCTGGGCATACAGATTACATTTCCCAGCCTCCCTTGCAGTTAGGTGTGGCTACATGACCACATTCCAATCAATGGAATGTGAGCAGAGGTGTTATATGTCACTTTCTGGCCTGGCCCTCGATATCTTCCCATAAGCCATCTTCCTCATTCTTTCTCCTTTTGCCAGGTCAATACAGAAGAGCACAAAAATATTGGAGGCTATGTGTTAAAGATTATGAATTATAAATAAATAAGAGCAAAAGTGACAAATGGCTCACTAAGTCTTTTGACTTCCAAAAGCAGTCTTCTGGCCTCTTAGTGGCCTCTAAGCAACATGAAGCACTACCATTGATAAAAAGTATTTATATTTCTTACCCTCAAATGGCATTTAACATACGCATATACATAGACACACACACCAGGTGCAAGATGTGTGGATGCATGAATGAGTGGTTCTTAACTATTGCTCGTTCTACTCACTGGAAGGTTTTGGATGTTAGCACTATTCTGGGAACCAACTAGTACAAAGTTGTGGACTATTAAGCCTGAAGGCCTGGAAAGTCCATTCATGAAAGTAATAAATATGAATAAAACACATATTCTGTGCCCAGCTTGACTTCTGTCCTGGCCCACAGTCATGAACATGAAACTAGCCTGGGAGAAGTACTGTAACAGAGACAGAAACAGAGACCAGGAAAACAGAGAAAACGTAGGTTGGACAAATCTCCATTAAACCCAGAAGAGACAAGAGAAAAATCAACCATACAGGGTCATAGATCCTGAGGACAGAGCAAACGTCATCTAAGAAATAGCATGCCTAAAAGATATCTTAATAGAAATGATGGATTTGAAAGTCTCTTAAAATATTTTAATATAAAGTTGCTTGATCAAGATTAAATAAATACCATAGAATCACAGATTTTTTTATGTCATATTTTTTTAATTAAGTTTATTGGGGTAATATTGGTTAATACAATTATATAATTTTCGAGTGTACGTTATAATTTGACATCTTTATATTCTATGGTGTGATTACCATCCAGAGTCCAGTTTCCTTCAGCTACCATATATTTGATCCCCTTTATCTACTTCACCCTCCCCCTACTCTCCTACAGATTTTCAGAACTAGTAAACACCTTAGAGATTACCTAAAATTGTAAACCTCACCACCCCACCTCTGCCAGCACTTCAAAATTCTCTCACTGGACTCTATTTTCTCTTTTCCATAGCATTCATCACCTTCCAGCCTAATAAAACATTTTATTATTTTTATTGTTTGTATTTGTGCTCCCACCCCCAGCTAGAATGGCAACGCCATCAGGACAGGGATCCTTACCTGTTTTGTTCACTAATACAGTCCATGCACCTATGATAGTACTTGACACACAGCAACTACTCGATAAATATTTGTTGAATGTATCAAACACAACTAACAGTCCTCCTTTTTACAGTTGAGAAAACTAAGTTCCTGACAGGTTCAGTGCCTTTCTCGAAGTCACACAGCTCATCAACAACAGAGCTATGGCTAAAATCCAAGTCGAGTCCACTTTGACGCCACAGTGCTAAATAAAGGAATAAGAATTAGTTTAAGTGACCCCCATTTGACCCCTCCCCCCCCACACTTTACGTTTGACAGGTATTAATAGAACTCAAATGTTTCTCTCCTCCTAAAGAGCACCTATACATACATCATAAAGGCTTGGGTAGTGCTACTATGCATCAAACAAGAAAAATGTATTCATATGGTTCGAAATGGAAAGTTTCCTAAGTGTGGTAAAGGAGATTTTTAGAAAAATGTACTCTCTTCCTCTGAAGCATCCCAAGTAGCATATCATTATGCAAACTGCCTTATCCACTCACTGTCTCATGGGTCAGGTAGCAACACAACTTGTTGGCCAGGCAACATTTTAAATACATTTGCTGGCTTTGCTGTGCTGCACTCAGATCTCCTAAAGGACCTGTGGCTTTCTTTCAAAGAGAAAAATAAAAGAGTTTGACATTTTTTGTTAACGATTTGTAGAAAAATATCCTGTAAACCACAGAACTGGGAACATCCCCTAATCCAATTGTCAACAGGGATAATACCACAAATTTCTTTGTTAAACCAATTTCCTGACTCTTCCAGGTATAATTAGCTTTGGGTTTTCTATAGGGGTTTAGTTTTCTAATTGTGGCAACTCTAAGTACATCAAAATGCATTCACAACAGGGGGTTACTGCCTTACCTGAGGTGCTTTTGCATCTGTTATGTAGAAATAAAGCTACATATTTCCTTCACACATTAAGCAAAGAGGAAGTAATATTTTTAGAACAGAGACAATAGAAATAATTCAGCTCAAATTTCTCCTTTGCATCTGAGTTAGCAGAATCATCTCCAAGCACAACAGAGAATCACGCCTTCAGAAATACTGCTACACATGTGTTGGGAGAGGGCGGGTAGGAGTTGGGGAAAGAAAAAGGGCACACAAGCGAAGCACTAGGAAACTGGAAAGCAGGGCACAGGCAAAATTCTTACTGGTGACCTCTGCCCAGAAGCTGGCTTCAGAATATGTGACATTGGCATGTGTTTTCAATGATACATGGTGGCAGAAAACACCCATAGTTGAGACCACATAGTTTCGTGTTTGCCAGTGAGTAAAGGCAGAACAAATCCAATCCCAGTAGGCAGACATAGTGTTAGGGAAAAAGATCCCCTTGGGGAATGTGGAAAGGAATTTTTCTCTATGCTAATATGCCTGGGTTGGTAGGCTAGGCCTGACTACAGATGATCTGAAGTAACAGCAGTGTCAAATCATGTTTCTTTGGATTTTCATCAAAAAAAGGTCTGTATGCAGTTTCATGAATAGCCTGAGAAAGCCCCCTCTTCAGCCTGGGCAATGGGAGTTTTCCTCTTCCCTCAAGAGTCTCTCTCAGGCCCTATTTAACCTCTTGGCCAAAACAATATTCCAAACCTGATCAAAGTCATTTACCTGTGTATGATGCCTTACATCTGGCAAACGTTCACACACAGCATTACTTTACTTGATTCATAAAAATCATCTTCAAATATCCCAGATCTGACCACTTCTTTCCACCTCTAATGCTGCTAGCTGGTCCAGGTCACCATCTCTCACTTGGATTATTACAAGAGCCTCCTAATGGGTTTCCCAACTTTAACCCTCGCCCGGCTACCATCCATTCAACAAAACAGTAGCCCTAGTGATCCCCTTTAAAACTTAGATTATGTCACTCTTCCACTCAAAGCCCTCCAATGGCTTCCTATCTTACTGTGACCTACAAAGCCCTACATGACCTGTCCCCTTACTCCTTGAACCCATCTCCTATCCCTCTCCCTCTTACAACCTTGCTCCACAAACTTGAGCTTCCTTGCTGTTTCTTGATCTTGCAAGGCATGTTCCTGCTTTTAAGCCTATGTTCTAGTTGTTTGTGAAAACAATGATCAATTCTCTTCTTCTGCGGGGAGTCCAACAGCCTCCTTCTAAAGTTCAATGATACACTAGAAAGAATGGATTCGATAGTAGGCTCTACTCATGGCTAAGATTTATCACAGCAGAAGATACAGAGCAAAAGCAGCAGGAAAAAGATATTCATTAAGAGTCCAGAGAGGTCCAGCATAGGTTTCTGATGTCCTTCCTCATCCAAGTCCACATAGGATGGGGTTTTTTCCCTCTGGCAGCAAACTACAGGGACAAGTGTGGAATGTTTCTGCCAAGAGAAATCCATTCGAACCTCAGGGCCTGAGGCTTTTATAGGTTGGTCACATAGGCACCTCTTGCTAGCAATCAGCCATGGCAATTGAAACTCAGGATCAAAATAATGAAACCAGGTGCACATCGTCAATCTGGATGTTTGTGCAAAGCAATGCTGACAAGCTACTATGGGATGGTTTATTTCACCCAGGTGTACACAGAAAAACAATTGATCCATTGGTGATATAAAAAAAAACATTCTAAGGGCTACATTCTCAGGGGTTGCCCCAAGAGTAAATCCAAGACACGTGGAAACCATTAAGGAACGAGCAACCACTCTTGCTGTGTTAACTCTTAATACCCTCTAATCTTGCCATGCTTCTCTGTAGTGGAATATATTTCCCTGCCCTGATAAGCTTAAATACTTACAATTAAGTCTAGAGAGAAGAAAGTATTTTTAAAAATTATGGGAGTGTCTATCAGCCACATAATATGAGTAAAAAATAAACGTCTGTGCTTGTCAGAGCCTAATATATTACAGTTGTTTCTTGCTGCCACGGAAGCTAATACATTGTTCCTTCTGTCTGAAATGCTCTTTCCCCAGATATGTCTTACCTCATTCCCTCATCTCCTTCTAGTCTTTACTCAAATCTCATTCTCCATAAGGCCTACACTGATCTCCCTGTTTAATACTGTAATCGGCTCCCAGAGCCCTCCTGCAAATTTCCGATTTCTCTTAACCCATTGTTATTTTTCCTTAACACTTATCACCTCCTAATATACAATATAATTTACTCATTCATTAAGTCTCTTCTCCCCACCACTTTCTCCCACCACTCTCAACCTGGCTAGAACGGAATCTCCAAGAAGGCAGGAATATTTATCTGCTTTGCTCACTAATTTATTCAAAGAATCTAGAATAATGTCTAGGAAATAGTGGATGATGAATAAATACTTACATTTATTGAATAAATTAGGTAAATCATGTCAGGGATTATTATCTCATTTTTTTCAGATAAGGAAATTGAGGCACAGAGAGGTTAAGTGACTCAGGCGAGTCATTTATTAAGTGCATAAAGCTGAGTCTAAAATCATTCAGTAGAATGACTTAATAAAGCTGTGACGACAGAAAGGACAAATCCAAAGTAACGTGCAAAATTAAATTGGATATAATTTTAATATCTAAGGAAAGCACAATTCCATAATTATGTAAGAGTGCAAGATTCCATAAAGTTCAAAAATCTTTCAAATTAAATGGAAAATACATTTATATCTTAGAAGGAAAATACACATAATGATTTTATAGTTAATATACCTATATAAGCACATACAAGCCAGGGACTATTCAAAGAGTTTTACATATAGTAACACATTTAATTTTCACAACAAACCTATGAGGTACTTTCTGGTATTATCCCTATTTTACAGATTAGAAAACTGAGGCACGGATTGTTTAAGCTCCTCGTCCATGATCAAACAGCTAATGAGTGGTAGAGCCAGTATTTGAACCTAGACAACCTGGCTCTAGAGTGCAGGCTTGTGCACTAAGTACTATAACATACCTTAAGCAGCACAGAATTGCAAGTGGTCAGCGTTGGTGGGCAGTGCTGGACTTCACTGAGAAACAAAAAAATCAGGTAATGTGAGTTAAGAGGCCTATTTCCTTTTAAGTAGAGCCAACTGAGATACAGTGACTATATAAAAAGGGCTCAGAATGACAGCATGTGTGGTCCACAGAGCTGCAGTTTCAGGTCTCATACCTGGCCAACATCTCTGGTTGTAAGTAACAACAGGAGTTTGGAATGGTAGCTGTATTCTTTAGTGAGTACGGATTTCTTAAACATGCAAAGATTTAGAATGAAGAAGATAAAGCTTTAAGAGGATCAAACTACATTGCTTTATTTTTGTATATATTTCATATCTACATTCTTGCTATTTCAAGATAATTTGGCCTTTTAGAGTGGCAGCCTGGTAACTCCAACTTAAAATGTAGAACCGATTAACTGATCATACTTATGCTTTTAAGAAGAATTTTATTGCATTCTTTAAAACTATTGGAGCATCTATGAGAACTTTTGGTTCACTATAGATATAAATTCAATTTACTGTAAGAATTATTTCATACTGTAGAGGCTTTGTTTATCAGACAATTAAAAGACTTAAGGAAAATGAACACTGCATATTAAAATGTATTAAGTGCAGTTTAAAATATTTGAAGGTGTCAAACTAAGTTGGTAAATGGTACTATACATTATTTAAAAGCCCTTTTAAGGACTGTTAAAATCTATCAGATTTGTAAATAGAATAATAAGATTTGTATGCAGAACTCACAAGAAAAAAACTACATTCAGGGATTTGTAATTGTAATAAACTGAATATAACTATTTAAAACCCAAAGAAAACTTCTGAATAATCTACCTCAAGAAGACCAAAAGTTCATTCCCAAAACACCTAGGGTCTTTGAACTGGATCCAATGTACTCAAGCTGTCACTATGTTCCCAGAAATCACAAATCACAGCTATGTATTTTCTATGAAATAGAGAAGAAACACCTTCTTCACTCCCCAAGCTATGTCCTTACAAAATTAAAATGGATGCATTTATTCCCCAGCGAGAAATCTGGTTGTAACGTCTGTTCTTCAGTCCCAGGCCAGACTGAGCAGATCAAACCTATGAACAAGGTGGCATTTTTAGGAAAATGTCTGAGAAGTTTAGAGAAATTCCCATGAAACAGGAAGCTTTAAAATTAAGGAGGGTACATTTATGTTTCTTTCTTTTTCTTTTTCTCAACCCACAGTCTACTCTGCCAATAAATTATCTTCATTATTTAGCCAAATGAAAGATTTGCAAATGCTGTAATACAGCTTATTTTTGTGGCCCATTTTCCCTCTAGGGATGAAGTTATTCAAATAGTGTTCCCTGTTCTGGTGATTCATATTCTCAACAATCAACACTTAGTACTTCAATTTAGATTTGCTTGAATCTTTAAATTGTTTTTAATGTCACAACCCCAGGAGAGTGGTATGTGTCAGAGAAATCTAATTCCATTAAAGTGCTAGTTGTCAATTCACTCAAATAATTTTAGATCGAATTGAAGTTTTTCTAAGTCCTTTCTAATTAAATCATAAATCTGAAGAACAACCATCTGAAAGCCATTTAGGATGCTCCCTAAGTAAAGAGTATGCCATTCTTCAACCATGTATCTTATAAATCAGAATATCTCCAGGTACCTAATGTATAATGCATACGGAAGGTTATTTAAATTCAGAAAGGTACAGCTATATTGCACACATCGTAAGATAAATTTAATTGTGAATCTGTACACAAGAGTACAGAATTTGGTATTTAATAGAATTTGTAACTCAATTCAAAGCCAAAAGTATATGTTTGGTGTGAAGTGAAATTCAACAACTAAAGAAAACTGAAAGATATCGCATGGGAAGACCTGGACCCGAGACTCAGTCTTTAATGCCTCTTGGACAAGTCATTCACTTCTTTAAGTTTCATATTTTTCATCTACAAAAAGGGTATAGGGATCTCTGACCTGCCTACCTCCCCAAGTTGTTATGAAGATTGCATGTTCTCTCTGCCCTTTATAAATTAAATTACGGTTTTCCCTTCTCCGTAAAATATCGGGCAGCACTGTTGATGTTGTTCGCATAAAAACGAAGCAGGGTAACTGGCCAAATGCATGAAATGATACACACATCATTAATGTTCCCAATGATAATGTTTGAATATTTCAGGGACTTATTGGCCCCAATCTAACTTCCTGCAATGATTCTGGTTTGAAGGAACATTAAGCCCCTTATGATGGATGAACTCTTCCATTGACTAATCTGGTATTAGAACATAGAATGACAACATGATGAAAAATAGATTACATGCTGGGTTCCATTATCACTTTTTTGGACAATAGAAATGATTATTCTCAGTTTTCAATTATCTCTATTTTTACTTCGTCAGTCTTTTTTAAGCTTTCTTTCCTAATTGCTCTGTATATGAGAAAGAGATATCAATAACATTCAGATATGATATAGCCCACATTTTGCAGGACTCAAAAAGATTTGCTATCACACAAAAACTAATTACACAGAGTTTATAAAAGGGTCTCAGTCTTCATAAAGGCACAACTATTATTATTTCCCTAGTTACTTTCTAATTGCACTCTTTATTACTGTTGACAAATTCAGAAGCTGAAGATTCAATTATGGAGACTGCCTATTGACTGCAACTGTCCCTATTAACTGTTCGTATAATAAAGAATTAGCAAAACTGTCAGATTCTAGCTCTAATTTATGAGAAATAGTTCTCTTGATGAATTAGAACTTGAACTATCTGATTAACGGCCTTTTCTTGGAAATATATTCTTTTAAATTTATTTTCAAGTCATAAACTGGCAATTTTCCTGTATTCTGAATTACAACTGATGTAATTCTTTTATTTTTGTATCTGACTTCTGTCACTGTGATTGAATTCAAAGTTGGTTATGACTTTTTGCATGCAGTGTAAGACTTTCTGCTGGTACAAAAACCAGAGAATCAATAAAACTTGGTTTACACTGTCTAGCCTTACATTATCATCTCTGCGTGTGTGAAAATCACTCTGAATTGAATGAAAGGGATAAAAGAGCAGTAAGAGGTATAATACAAAAGTCTTAGTGTGCCATGTGCTGGGAGGAAGATGAGCTCTTACCTCTTGAGACTTGCACTTGTTTTTTCATCCCACCTTTACCAGGAACTTCCACTTCGACATCCTAACCTTGGTTTCTTCTATTAAATAAGATGTTGGGACTAAGTGGTTACAAAGGCCCCTCCAGCTCTAGAATTTTATGATTCTATACATTTTAATTTTTTTAATTGAGATAACACTGGTTAATAACATTATATAAATTTCAGGTGTACAAAATTATAATCCGATATCTATATACTGTATTGCATACTCATCACCAAAAGTCTAGTTTCCATCCGTTACCATATATTTGACATCCTTTACCCATTTTTCCCTCCCAACTCCCTTCCCTCACCCTCTTCTCTTCTGGTAACCACCATTCTGTTGTCTGTATCTATGAGTTTGTTTAGTCTTATATTCCACATATATGTGAAATTGTGAAATCATAAGTTCTTGTCCTTTTCCATCTGACTTATTTCACAGTCTAGCTGGATGGATTAAAAAGTAACACTCAACTATATGTTGGCTTCAGGAGACCCATCTCAGCTCCAAAGACAAACATAAGCTCAAAGTGAAGGGCTGGCACACGGTACTCCAAGCAAACGGCATCCAGAGAAAAGTAGGTGTAGTCATACTTATATCAGACAAAATAGACTTCAAGACAAAACAGGTAACAAGAGACAAAAATGAACATTTTGTAACAAGAGAGACAATCCACCAAGAAGACTTCACATTTATCAATATATATGCACCCAACCTAGGAACATCAAAATATATAAAGCAATTATTAACAGACCTAAAGGAAGAAGTAGACAGCAACACAATAAAAGGAGATTTTTAATACCCCACTTACATAAACAGACAGATCCTCCACATGGAAAGTCAATAAGGAAACATCAGTCTTAAATGACACATTAGACTAGATGGAGTTAATAGATTCTATATATAATAAAAACAAAGGTGATACTGCCACAAGAAAGTGTTCTTTATCCTTTGCATTCCTAGTTTCCAATCTATGGTTTCTCCCCAGAAGAGATCTATGTCTTACAGTCAATATTTCTAATTTTAATATTTCTATTTTAATAATTTCTCATTTCCTCCCAAAGTCACCAACAGACCTTTATCACACACTCTGGAAGAATGCACTCAGATTAATAATAGTCAAAAATAAGAACCACATTACACCAAAGCCCCCACAAGTGCATTCAGTTTTTCCATCTGTGTCTTCCCAAATTATTAATAGCATATACAAACCATATCATCAAGTCTTATAGGAGAGGGTTTATCTTTTTCACCACACATGATGTAGAAAATGGAGACAGTTATCTAAATAACTCAAGTTCCCTTATACCATACATATACACTCACATGTTTGGCTCCAATTACCCAGATATGTCAAGAGATAATGCAAGCAGAGCACTCAAAGTTATGTTAAACCTGCTTTTACAAATTAGAAGACTGCTAGAGAGGAGACTTAAATACTTAGGAATAGGACCAAACTTCAAGGTGCCAGACAGGTCTACAGTAGTGAACAGTACAGTGGCTAAGGAACCAGAAATCTTTAGTTCAAGTCCAAGTCTGGCCCTTACTAGGTACGCAAAGCTCTTCTTCATCTAGGGTCTGAGCTTATAAAGAATGTGGTAATTCTGCCACCCTCACAGACTCATTCTCAAGGACTGAATGAATGTCTGTGATAGCACTATGGGCTATAAAAATGCTATTCAGTATGATTCCAACCCTGCAAAGCTCGACTTTCCTACCCTTAATGGTGAGCAAAGTGGTTGAGAGGAAAACTCTGAACTCATTGTAGAAGATCCAGATTCCATGTCCCACAAGGTTCCTCATTAACTGTGTTTCCTTAGAGCTCCTAAATCTGAAGCCAGAAGTCTGCTAACACTCCCATTCAACTTCTCCCTTAACCACTAAGAGAAATCCAGAACCAGTAACTAGAAACCTAGCTAGAAGAAAGTCACAGAATGGCTAAAGTGAATTCTAGGCTGTCATACTGAATTTAAAGGCCTATTTATCAAACTTATAGAATAATGAGTGTAAGTGAGTAATCTTTTTAGATATACTCAGAGCCTGATGGAACAGAAATTGATCTTTACAGTTAGATCAGAAGTGTAGAGAAGGATGACTAGGTTTGACAAGATGAATCTCTTTCTGGGAAGAGACTACAAATCATGATTTTTGAACTTCATTCAAGATATTTAAAATACGACCTAGTAAACTATTTTAACTATATAAATAATTCGATAACCTAAAATTCAATGTCTTGCATTATGTTGGTTGCCCCTTTGAAATCATATGCAATAGTGGCTGACTCACTTGACATTTCTTAGAAATAATCATGACATCACCATCTTATATATGGACATATAAGGTTGTGGTAGGCTGAATAATGGCCCCGAAGCTATACACATAACTACCCTGTAAATGTTACTTTATATGGCAAAGAGACTGCAGATGTGATCAAAAACCTTGAGATGGGGAGACTGTCGTGGATTTATGCAAGTGGTCCCTAAATATAATCACAAGTGTCTTTATGAGAGAAAGGCAGAGGAAGACTTAATAACAGAAGAGAAAGTAACAGATATGACTATGAAAACAGGTTAAAGTAATGCAAGAAAGGGGCCAAAGGATGCATACGATTCCTAGAACCTGAAAAAAGGAAGGAAGTAGAGCTTCATCCCTAGAGCTTCGAGAGTGTTGCCCTGCTGAGACCTTACTTTTAGCCCAATGAAACCCATTTCAGACTTCTGACTTCAAGAACTGTAAGATAATCAATCCGTGTTGTTGCAAGCCTCTAATTTTGTTGTAATTTGTTACAGTAGCCAAAGGAAACTAGTACAAGGATGTTCAATTCACTCTGGCTGTGTCCTTTTGACACTCTTGACTCTTGAAAGCTAACTTTACCACCTGCAGCTACTCTCAGAAAAGCTGGTCAATGTGTGAACATCAGATCTTGTGTCCATCTTTCCAAAGCCTTGGAGCAAAGAAAGCCAGATCTCGTGTACGTATACTTCCTTCCAGCTAGGACTGTTTACTACTGAGGCTTATCAGTTGTCTGTGGTTATACTATGTGTTGAGAGCTAGCAAACAAGATATCCTTTACCTTTCAGACATTGTGAGACTAATTTCATTAAAAATATTTAAAATGCAACCTAGTGAATTGTTTTAACAGTTATAAATACTCGCAACAACTAAAATACAATACCTTATATTTTGTTGTTTTTCTAAAAGGTGTTGTCCCCTTGAGATCATATGTGACAGTGGCTTACTGGTTTGATACGTCCTAGTAATAATCATGATGCATCTTATCTGTGTGTAGTAATTTACAGTTTATACATATTTCTTCATCCTCACTATAAGCCGACTGGGGGAAATATAATCACCCCCATTTTATTGACAAGGAAACAGAAACTCAGAGAAAGTTTCCCAGTACCTCAAAACCTAAAGAAGTTACAGAGCAAAGACTCCAAACCTGGTCTTCTGACTATAAAGTGCATAGAACAAAGCCACTATCCAGAAAGTTAAGTGGGATGCTCCCAGCATTTCTAGCAATGAGCAGACAGGATTAATAAAATTAGCCTTTCTTATTTAACAAAATTATAATGTTTTGTCAAATAATATATACTACCTTCTTTGTTGTGTTCACAACTCAAAATGACTACTTGAGAAGCATTACAATGTTCTTGAAAGAGCAGAATGTAGATTAACGCACAGTGGCCTCGACACCTGACTGTGCCTCTTTTCATCTGTAGGACCATATGACATCCAAAACATAACTTCATTGTCTAGGCTTCAGTGTCCTACATTACTTACTCCCACTTTACAGATGAAGAAATATACTGAAAGTGTTTATAACTAATAACTAGGAGAGCCAGGACATAAAGCAGGTCTTCTGAATTCATTCATTCATTTATTGAATAAACAGTTATTCAGTGTCTGTATCAGCTAGGTCTTGGAAATACAAAGATAAAAAAACACAAAGATGAAAAGCTCCTCAGAGCCTACAGTCTGATGAGAAGACACATGAAGGTAAACAGATAATTACAATGGAATATAAGTGACGTGGTCAAGGTGCTACAAAAGCACATGGGAGGACTTCTCAGAAGTGACATATAAATTGAGGCGTGAAGAATAAGCAGTAATATTCCAGGCAAAGTCGGAGGGGTAAAGGGAGGGAGGGTCTTCCTTACATAGATGTATGTATCTTGCATGCAAAGCCTCAATTCACTGTACTATGCACACTCATGTCTACCTGTACCTCTGGCCTTGAAGCTTAAACCAGTGGTCCCAGCCACAGTTTTGTATGGCCACTAGGGTATGCTCATGAGCCCATGACACATCAGATCAACACACACAGAGACTGAAGGTAAAGGGATGGAAAAAGATGTTTCATAAAAATGGAAACAACAATAGCGATACTTATATCAGACAAAATAGACTTTAAAACCAAGGCTATAAGAAGAGACAAAGATGGACCCAGTAATTCCACTGCTGGGTATTTATCTGAAGTAACACTAATTTGAAAAGACATGTGCATCCATATGTTCACTGAAGTATTATTTACAATAGCCAAGATATGGAATCAACCTAAATAAATGAAAACAGACTCACAAATATAGAGGACAATCTGGTGACTGTCAGATGGGCGAGGGGTTGGAGGACTGGAAGAATGGAATGAAGGGTTAAAGAGGAACAAATTAGTAGTTGAAAGATGGTCATGGGGATGGGAAGCACGGCGTAGGGAATGCAGTCAGCAGTAATGTAATGGCTATGTGTAGAGCCAGATGGGTGATGGAGTAATTGGGGGGATCATTTCATAAACTATATAAATATCTAACCAATGTACTGTATATATAAAATAATAAAAAAAATTACACTAAAAAAAGATAAGATAAATGAATAAAGAAGAGGTGGTATACATATACAATGGAATATTACTCAACCATAAAAAAGAATGAAATCTTGTCATCTGCAAAAACATGAATGGACCTAGAGGGTATTATGCTAAGTGAAATAAGTCAGACAGAAAAAGATAAATACCATGATTTCACTCATTTGTGGAATTAAAAACAAACAAACAAACAAAACAGAAACAGACTCATAGATACAGAGAACATTTTGAGGGTTCACAGAAGACAGTGAGGTTGAGGGCTGGGTGAAAAAGGTGAAGGGATTAAGAAGTACAAATTGGAAGTTACAAAACAGTCACAGGCATGTAAAGTACAGCACAGGGAATATAGTCAATAATATTGTAATAACTATGTATGGTGTCAGATGGGTACTAGATTTATTAGGGTGATCACTTCATAAGTTCTATAAATGTCTAATCACTGCTGTACACCTGCAACTAATATAATATTGTATGTCAACTGTAATTGAAAAGTAAAATTATTTTTAAAAATGGCTACAATTGTATAGCATACATAACATCAATTGCCTGGCTCTAAATGTTATATATTCTCTCCTTTGAGTATTGTTGCTGGGGGAATAGGGATACCAGCTGGGTGCTACATTTTAAAGAAATATATTTAAAAACCACCAATGATGATTATTTTTGACATCAAAGCAGGCCATGACACAAACATTCAGAGAATTCATACCAAGAGGGAGCAGCTCCGGACATCCTCAACAAAAAGGGCAATTGAGAGTGCTCTTCAAGACCATCTGAGCTATTTTACATTAAACAAGATGCAATATATAAAAGTACCTGGACAAGTTTAAGATAGAATTCAATAATTTCCATTTTTCACATGAAGAACACATTTCTCTGCTTTAGACACTTTCCCATCAGATCCAAAGCAAAGAATAAATCAACTAAAATACTTTTTTTGAAAGGTTTAATGCATCATTCCAGTGGATGCCTTCTTTCACTGTAATAAGATTTTCAAATGGTACATATGCCCCCAAATTTCTGTAATATATCTCTGAGTTATAAAACCGTTTTTACTTCCCATGTAACTGACTTAACTGAAAAACAGCAAATTTTATATTCCACAGTAACAAAAAAAATTAGAACAAAGCAGCACTGATGTGTTCACTTCATTATCCAACCTAATTTCTTAAAAATTAAATGAATTTTTGATTAAAATGTCCTTCTCCATGACTAAACCCTTTAACAAGCTATATTTGACTTTAGAACAATCTGAACTGAATTTTGAACATCTGCTTAATCTTAGACCAACTGGAAAGCTTTCAAAGCCATCCCTCTGTGTCTCTGCTTGCACTGGGAAAAAAAAAAAAGAATTCTCCTTCTTTGAATACTAAGTAAAATGATCTTTCCTAGACTCTTTCCTGGGTACAAATGTATTTGAATAGGCCAAAGTGCAATGCAACAGTTAACAAGTGCCAGAAAAATCTCTGTCCTAATTCTAAAATTAGAAAAATGAACAAAAAATTTCAAGCTTACACAATGCTAATTAAAATATTCATACTTTTTTCATCCTCGAATTCAAAGAAAAAAAAGTGCCGTGTGTTATGAAGTTGTATAGACCTAACTAAAGAAACATGCCTCATCATATTCCAGACCATGTGCTGGTAGTCTGAGCAAGCTGTGGTGACGGCACATGGTATTTAGATGCAGCTGTTTTGAATAAGACATTTTTTGTCTTCTGCTTTAATGCAGCAATTTTGATGCCTGGAACAAACCATTAAACTTGCAGTTTAAAAAAAAATCACTAAATGTGTGAAGCACAGACGTCCTCACTCGTCACTTCACTTCTCCTTCTGGCCCACCTCCATCCTAGAGTATGTATGGAAGATGAGGAGCGAATGCAGGATGGATTGAATCTCAGAGATGGGGTGAGGTAGGGTGAGTAGAAATGGGATGAATGGGGGTAGACATCATCTGGTAGAAAACCCACATAAAACTAGAAGTGATATGCTTACCATATCCACTCATTGAAAAAAGTGGCACTTATCATTTTAGCAATGTCGCAGAAAGCAATTGTTCCTTGAATGCTGTATATCTCACATTCTCAGGTTCTGATTTTGAAGTTACAATAGTTACATGAAGTTACTTGCTAGACAGAAACAGATATGGATATAGATGTAGCGTAAAGACAAAGTCAAAGAGATATCTGGTGGTCTTAATGGAACTATTTACTTGACTGTCTTTCTGAACAGGAATGTTGTTGGCGGATCGCATATAAAACACTGGGATGGGGGTTGGCGGGGGGAGATAATGTGGAAAGCTATTTGGACCACAACATGACTTCTTATTCTCTCTTCCTGAGGGCAACTCTAATATGAAAAGTCTAACATTTCTGTCAGTATGCAAATCTCAGCCACAAACTCTGGTTTAGGAGAAATAAAACTTTACTGTAACTCAAGTTGATTTCTACTTTGAAACTTCCTTCTTCCCACTTGGTAGAAATTTAATAGCAGTCAACTCATGGTTCCATCTCCTTTGACCCTTGTCATATTTAAGTTCTGTAGGGACCACCACTATTTTCTCCTCTGATATATTGGGAAGTCCTGTTGGTTTTATGAAAAACAAACAAACAAACAACAACAACAAAACAAAAAAAAACTTTGTGCCAAGAATTTCCTTTCCCCTGACTTTTGGATGCCAGGCCAGGGGGCCTCCTTTGTTTCTATGTTCAACCATGTCAAATCCCTCTCCTGAGGCAACTGATTAATTCAACAAATATTTACTAAGATTATACTACATTCCAAGCACCATTCCAGCAATGAACAAAACAGAAAAAAATCCTTATATGGGGACAAACAGAAAACATGCACACAACTATGTAAAATGTACAGTATTTCAGCTGCAGATAGGTGCTATGGAGAAAAATCAAGCATGGGAGGGAGTAGGAAGTGAGGTTGCCTTTTTGTAATTTTAGATTAGCTGTCTAATTTTAGATTAGACATCATTATTAGAGTGACATTTCAATAAAAACCTAAAGGCAGGGAGGAAGCATGCCCATGTGATTATCTGGTGGGAGTATGTTCCAGGCCCAACAAACAACACGGTGAAGCCCCTAGGACAAAAATCAGCAAGAAGGAGAATAGCAAATGAAGTCAGATGGAGGAGGCCATCAGCACAGAATGGTCCAACAGAAGCATAATGTGCACCATGTGTGAAATTGTAATTTTTCTAGTAGCCACATTAAAATCAGGTGAAATTGAGTTTAACATATTTTACCTGATCTACTATATCCTAAATATTTCAACATATAAGTGATATAAAAATTATTAATGAACTACTTTACTCTTTTACACTAAGGCTTTAAAATTCAGTATGTATTTCATTCTTGTGGCACATGCCAATTTGGACTAGCCACACACATTTCAAGTGCCCAATACCTAGATGTGGACTGTGACTATCATATTGGACAGTGCAGTTCTAGCTACTTGAATGAGGGAAAAGGTGAGGAGGGGATATGCCAGAAAAAAAATCAATTACTATATCACTGACATTATGCTATCATACGTACTACATTCTATTTCCTTTATAAGTGCTCAGTAAACATTTCTCAAATACATGAATAAATGAATGAATGGAGGCATATAGTGATCTAGAGAGATGCTAGGGAGAAGTTGACAGAGGGAAGTGATGCTGAGTTCCAAGTTCAAATAGTTGACCTCTGTATCTCAGACTAGCTCTCATATTTGGACTGTGATTGAGAAGATGCTGGAGCCAGTGGGTCAGGAGAAAAACTAGAGTCCCTAGTAGCTATACTCAAACCAAGAGTTGACCCAGTCCACAGGCCCTTCCTTTATCACAAGCCTAAACTTGCAAACTGGCCAGTTACGGTTTGATGGTATTCCCAGCTCATTGTTACTTCAAATCCTCGTTGTCCAGACTGTTCAGCCACAGGTCAGGACAGTCCATGCCTTGGGACTTTGTAAGCTATTAGAATCAACAAACTTAGGGACACAATAGGGTAAGAGAAAGAGATTGGAGCAAGCTCAAAGCTGGAGGTGGAGGAGAGATCACACTTCTGTTACAACTAAATTTCAATGGAAAATGCCTTTTGAGAATAAGAAAGCAAAAGAATGAAATATCTAGGTTCATTCAGTAGTCTTTATCTATGCTGCTTATATTTCCTTTAATGCATATTCTGCAACTAAGTAGTGGCATTCACTGACCTTAATATTTGTAAAACAGTTAATAATAGGTACAAAAGTTGTGAAGATTAAGTGAGATGATTTATGTAAAATTAGCACAATGTTGGTGCATAGCAAGTGCTCAATAAAGATTTATAACTTTGATTAGTAGTGGTAATAGATATATCAAATGGAACACTTTTTATAGCATGAGATGCAACTAGATGAATCTAACTTACTGTAACACGTAGCACTTAGTATGTGCTCAGTAGATGGTAACAATCACTAATATTATTTTACTTATATATTATTTTTTCTTATTCTCTCAGATGTGTGAAGTAGGTAAAGGCAGATAATGCCATTTTAGAGAGGTAGGAACTGAGGCTTAAAAATGTAAACTGACTTGTCAAAGGTCACACAGATAGTAGGTGATGGAGCCTGGGCATAAACCAGATCTTAAGACTCAGGTCGATGCCATTACGATTACTAAGTGTATTGACTGTGTCACAAGTAATATCAGGCCAGCTGTTTTTGTAAATAAAGTTTTACTGAAACACAGCTACACCCATGTGTTTACATATTGGCTATGGCTACTTTTACGCTATAAAAGCAGAGTTGAGTAGTTGTGACAGAGACCATATGGCACGGAAAGTCTAAAAATATTTACTGTCTCGTCCTGTACAGACAAAGTGTAGACCCATGCTCTAGATCAGAGATTATTTAATGACACTGTGAACTAACATTCTATATACATAATCATTTTATAAATTACCAATTATAAAATGAAGCATTAGAAACAGATTGCCAAAATTCAGTCTTTTCTCAAAAGCAGAACACAAGTGTGACAGCAGCCCTGTGGCCAGTGCTCCTTGATGCTGAGCAGGAAGGGCTGCAGTATAAAAAGCAGATTGCTAGAGACATTTTACTGCCATGGACCGCGCAAGGCTTCTACTACTAGGCGACTGCAGGTGCCCTTTGACCTCAGGCCTAAGTGCCACCTGGTATCAACCTCAGACACACCTTCAGACTAAAAATCACAACACTTTTACCCTTTCCTTTTTATTTCTCTTTAATAACAGTAGCCATCATCCCAATTTGCTTGACCACAGAAACCTGGGCTGGCAAATTTGAGACTGTAACCTCAGCTGGCACCCCTAACCACCTGGCCCCAGCCAAAAAGTACGAAACAAATGGTACCGTCATTTGTGGTAACGATTGTTGCTCTGTCCTAGATGTGCAGAGATGCTTTTGATTACTAGCCCAGAGCCCTGTTCCATGTGGAGGTCAAGACACTGCAATTCCATTAAACGTTTTCAACCCCAAGAGACAACACTGTTCCCATCAAGGAAGAATTTTCCTCAATCACTGTAAACTTGGCCCTTTCTTTTAAACAGGTGGTATGGAGAAAGCGTCTTATCAATCAAATCTTTTGCCTGGTTATTGCATCACCGTCCCTAGACAGCAACTTATAATGAGTGATCTGCTATAAAAGTTACTGAGAACAACTTTAACAAATATTATTATGACGAACTCACTGACTTCCAACATACGGCTCTGAATGTACGTGCCATCGATGCTCTTTTCCTTGGTGATAAACTTGAGTAACATATCCTTGTCACTGTTATCAAACTTTTAGTATGAGGCAGCTTCCTGTGACTGTGCTGTGCACAGGCTCTTCATCACTTTAACACATGCAGTTGACTGTGTAAGAAAAATTGGTGGTGGGGGGGCGGCTCCTCCTAAGTATGTCACTATGAAAGAAAGTGAAACTGACTGGCAGTGGGGATGAGGAGGCCTTTTCTTCCCGGATGAAAAAACACATTGATATTTAAATGCAGTTAAAATTGGAGTGTTTAGTTTACACTAGCTTAAACTCTATGTAAGGAATCAGTACACTTGGTTGGAGAGATAGACGGCAATCTGTAGAAAGGCCATTTCTGAAAACGTAAGAAAAATTAACTCCAAGTAAAAGACAATATCAGAGCCTCAAAAGAGTCATCTTTAAAGAACGCAATACACTACGGTATTTTAATTCCTAAATATCATCCATAATCCAGACATGGCAACACTGAGGAAACAACTGAAGTATATTTTTATGCTAATTATCCTAACAATATTCAAGCCTTTATCATATTTATTTTATCATATTCCTTGAGGGCTAAATTCTGGTTTATGTTCTTGCTACTGAAATGAGATCAGAACTAGAATAGCATTCAAGAGACAAAGATTAACTTAAGAAGCAGCAGTAATGTGATTTTCTTGGCAAGGATGCGTGCTAAGAGAGTTGATGTTTTAGTTACAAACGATCTTTTTGGAATAAAATACACAATCCATTTAAAGAAACCTGGGTGTCTCGAGAAACTGTGTGGGAACGTAATAGGCATTTGTCATTCTTTTTAGCACTCCAAAATATGAACCACCTTCCAATGCACAGGAAAATCCTTACCTCATGATCTTCGGTGTGAGATAGGGCCTACTTCTTCCTTAGAGAGGTTGAAAATGCCAGACACTGGCTTTGTCAGGCTCCTTTGCTGCTGGAGTGTGCTTATCTGTCCTAGGAGAGTACTTTTCTAACTGCCCTGATGATAAGAACCACCTGAAGTTCTTGTTAACAGTTACACGGCCTCTTCTCATGGAGATTTTAACTTTCTGGCTCTGGGATTATGCTGGAGAATGTCCACCTTTAACAAGTGCCCAGGTGATTCCTCTTATCAAAGAAGTCTGATAACCAAACATTGGCCTGGAATAGACCAGTGGTTCTTTACCACAGGTGTACATTAGAGTCAACTGTGGAGCTTTTGAAACACAAGATTCCTGGACTCCCAACCCAGACCAAATGAAACAAAATCATCTCTGGAGTGGAATATGTGTGTGCATGTGTCTGCGTGTGTTGTTTCACAGGTGATTCCATTACAGAGTGAATTTTCGAACCCCTATTTTAGGCTAAGAATTCACTAAACAGCTGCCGGAACTCTGATGTAAGAGTGATGTGAGGAGAGAATGACTGTGGTAACTGCAGCACAGTCAAGTTGCCGAGGTGGCAGAGACTCAGGACTCACAAAAGCATCCATCAGCCAGTAGTCCATCATCGGTGGTCTCAACATAGCATTCATTAAGGTGGGGTCCTTATTCAGTCCATTCTTTGGTCTGATTCTGAGCATTGCTTAAGGTTGCGTAGTCCTGAGAATGACTTTCCAACATCCCAGGTGATTAAATCCTTTCTCTATCTAAATCAGCCTGAACTGGTTTCCGTTGTTTTCAAATAATAATATGAAGTATTATTAATACAGAGTGGTCAGGAGAGACTCCAACCTTGCAGTAAGGGGACCTAAATTTGAGTCCGATGTGACCTCTATGACTATTTCCTTATCTGCAAATTGGGAATTCCACCTAGTTATATGGATCAATTGTGATTATTAAATAGTAACTCAGAGTGCCTTTGGCAGCCTCCAGAATCTCATTCTGAGTGGGTCTTAGTGACGGCAGTCTGAAAAGGGGTGAGGGAAATATATTTGTGTTTGCTATGCACATAGCCACTCCTGGGAACTGCCATCAGAAATGGCTTGACACAAGCCATTAAATGTTATTTTCCTTTCATTCCTTAATATTCAACGTGCAAATCTAATCAAAGAACTAGATCCTAGGAGAGCAGGATTACAGAATTTGTAAAAAAAAACAAACAAAACTATTGTTCATTAGTCTTAATCACTAGTCTATTGAATAAATAATTTTGAGTTACAAAATTTCCAGTATATTTAATGAACATAATTTATACACCCCACATATTTTTCTCTAATATGCTTAACTATGGCCCCAGTTCCTATTTATATAGCCCTTACGTATGTGATTAAGAATCTAATATGTTGCCAATGTCTTCCAATCATAAAGCTGTATTTTGAAGTCTCAGCCAATATTAACTCAGTCAGGTCCTGTCATTAGTCGGCTGTTGCTATAGCAAAATGGAAATTAAAACTTGAGAATTCTAAATCTGATATCTGCTAGACGGGTAGGATACAGACAAAATACATTTCTATTATGATGAAGCTTTTTTATAACTTGGCTCTCCACTTCCTCTTCTCTCCCCCTCACTCCAGATGATCCCCAACCCACCCCCTCCTCACAGGAAGATAAACCGCTTTAACCACCTAGAATTCAATCACCCATCTTTTTCCACATTCATAGACACATGCCTATATATATGTCTCATATACAGGCTTTTTTCTGTCAGTGATTATTTATAAAGATAAGATCATAAACATAGTCTTCTGCATCTTGCTATTTTCACTTAACAATACTGTATGGAAATCCATTCAAATATTTTTTTTTCCTTAATGGCTGCACAATATTCTATGATTTAGATATATCATATTTTATTCAGCCATTCCCCTATTGACAGGTGTCATTTTTCTTTCACCTTTTTACAGTATCAAAAATCATGATAAGTATATGTAAATATTCATAGAATAGATATGGACGTTTCTATTCAATACAGAAAAGGAGCTGTTCAGGAGCTTCACACACCGGAGTTCTCTGGGGACAGAAGCTCCTGGGACCCTCCCAGACTCACCTATGTACCACTTCATCTAGCTGTTCATCTGTATCCTTTAAAATATCCCTTATAATAAACTGGTAAACAACCCTGGAAAAACCCAGGCATTAGAGATAGCAGACATCACCGATGGCAGGGGATTGGATTTTTCTGAAAAGCAGGACAGAGTGAACATCTAATTGAGAATCCCTTACATATGCTGATGGAGGTATACTGGGGAGAAGCTGATCCAGAGAAATTTTGGATTTTGAAACACCAGTCAGAGCTAAGGATGAAAACACCTAAAGAAGAAAAGAATAAAGACGGGGTACCCACTACAGCTATTAATGGACAGCTTAGTAACACCATACATTTGAGGGAGAGCTCCAAAGTGAAAGAATCAGTCAAAAAGCATGATGCACTGAAAAGGAAGATGAAGAAAACAGAGCTAACATAGGAAACAATATAAATTTATAAAACAAAAACAAAAATAGGATAATATAAGGAATATCCCAAAAATAGCTTTAGGAAATAAAATACGACAGCAGAAACTTTAAAAATCAATAGAAAGATTGGAAGATAAATATAAAGAAATCTCCCAGAATATATAGCAATAAAGCAAACAGAAAGAAAGTCAACATTTTTTAGAAATCTGACATTACAGGAGTTTACTCCCTTGAATACTTTTGGGAAATCTACTGAGTGTGTGTGTGTGTGGCTTTTTCTGGGGCTGCCTCTTCCTGACAGTCTCAAGTCTATCTATAGCTGCCTGTGTGTGTGTGTGTGTGTGTGTGTGTGTGTGTGTGTGTGTGTGTGTGTGTGTGTTAAGAGAATACAATGGTGTTATAATGATAGCTACTACCAGCAAATAAGAGAAAAAAGATATTCGATCAATGCAGACTAGAGAGCTGTATAAGAAAGGAAATATAATCATAATATCCTACATGATTTAACCATCGATAGAATTTCTATGATAGTAATAATAATATAAAGAGTGACTGTGGATTTAAATATAATTGTAATATAATCATATCAGAGGTGTGGAATAGGAGATATATATTAGACTGAAAAGTCTGCAAACTATGTAAGAAAGCCAAATTCTTTTTGTTCAAATTTGAAAGGGAAAGATAATATATGAAACTGAATTATAAAGAAATAGAAGTATTATATCTTATTCATATATGGAGATAAATATGACAAGAAACACATAAAAAAGGATTTTAAATTAACTACATCTGGGATATGGCAATGGGGATTGGGAAACACTGGATAGTTGATGGCTATTTTTATAGAATTTATAGAACTATTTGATGTTAAAACTATATATATAAATAATACATATATCATATATATTGTAAATGTATAAAACTGTGATAAAAAATAAAGAGAAGTTTCAAAATGATACTGAAAAGAAACAAACCAAAATGCCAACCTGGGTATATCTAGGTGGTGAGACTATCACCACCTAGATATTTTTCATCTTCATCATACTTTTCTGGATTATGAAATTTTTCTTCAATGAACTTGGGTTACTATTATAAACAAATTTTAAAAAGACAGAAAAAAAACAATTGTGATTAAAAATACCTTACTATTGTGAACGAATTATGACATTAAAGAAGAGTATTTTCTGAAAATAAAGAAATATCTTGATTTCTTAAAAAATGGAGTTGTTCAATACGTGATACTTTTGGCCATAACAAAACTCTCACCAACGATGGCTTATAGCAGGAAGATATTTACTGTTTACTGAATAGGAAATCTAATGGAAAACAGTCCCAGGGTTTGTTTGAGCGCTCAAAAACATAATCCAAAATCAAGCCCTTTTTATCATTCTAGTCCACCATCCTCAGGTTCGTTGCCTCTGGGTCTCAAGATGTTTGCTGCAGCTCCAGACATTCACACAACAAGATTCAAAGCACAATAAGGAAAGGGCGGGGGGAAGCTTTTTATACAGATCTCTATGAGGAAAAAAAATCTTCCTCCAGTAATCTAGGTGGCCAAAACCTGTGTCACACATACCCATCTCGAGACCAGTCAATGGTCAGTGGGAATGGTATTCCATGACTGGTTTAGAAATAATTGAACATTTAAAAAGCATGTACTAAGTAATCCCTAACTATAAGGCATTGTGCTAAGCACATTAGTGAACATAAAGACGGAAAAAAAAAAGTAGCCAATATCCTATACAACCTCGATATACTAATTCTGAAAGAGACATGACAGATCCAGTGATGGTTCTCAATGCTGGCTGCACATTAGAATCATTTGGGAAGCTTGGTAAATGCTAATTCCAGCGCCATACACTAAACCAATTAAATCAAACCTCTGGGCAAAGCTGAGTAAATGATTAAAGCTCCAGGGTGGCTAAGATTGAGAACAACAGCAACAGTCAAGAATCAAAGCTTTCTATCTTGTTTTCACTCTTTTCCCCCTCCTGGTCCCATCTCTTCATGAGAGGCCCTCACACACAACCCAGATACCCTGTCCCCAGAAACACCCCGAGATTTATTCACTTTCCCTTTTCCAGGCTCCCTAACCCCTTTCATCAAAACAAGCTACCCTGTGGCCATGTCCTGTCACATGTGAGGTCACAGCAGCAGATCTACTTCGTTAACTCAAACTTTGCATTTTATGGCTTTCTGGGATTCTTTTTGAAACCTCAGCCTAATGGCAGGTAGGGCTTGGGGATGATGAGGGAAAAGGTTATGGAATGAGACTTTATAGTCTGGTGTAGACAGGTTCCACCTGCTCCATCTTGATGGCTCCTCTCCTGCCTTTCTCCACCTGGCAAGATTTTGTCCATCCTTTATAGTATGGTTCAGATAGACTGCATGCTTCCTCCTTGAGCCCCAGGCATGATTTCCCACACTCTCCTCTCTGCTCCCATAACACTAAATGCCCACCACTCACGATGCACACTGTGCCACCACATTAGAGCAGAGTCATTTGTTCCCACCCATGGTGGGCTTCTTCAAGACAAGGATCTTATCTTACTGCTTATTACCTCCACCTCCAGTACCTTTGGCCAAATCTTTTGAAATCTAACTTAGTTTTTAAATCGCACCCTAAACAAACTCTAAGAGAGCCAACATCAGCTCTCCAACTGTTGTAGAATTCTCCACTGCAATAACATATCTTTCTTTGCTCAAATTTTCTTTGGGATGCTCTTATTTCTTTTACATTTTTTTTTAATTCTCATATTTTAATACTCCACCTTACTCCAGCTACATAAAAGGCAATGGGGAGAGATGACAAGACATATGTTGCAAGAAGACAATTGTAAAAGGTGGATCAAATACAAACAAAATCTTGAAAAAAGGTAGGTATGAATTACCTAGTCCATTACCCAAAGGAAAAGTTAATAATTTTTTCAGATCTATCATCTAATTTGTTAATTAAATATATTGAGTTTTAAATTTCACTTTTATTTTTATTACTATAAAATCTTTCATTAGTGTTCAAAGCTTCCTGTTAAAAATACTTTTAAGTTATTATCTGATAATTCCAATATCTAAAGTTTTTCTTTCTGAATCTTCTGCCATTTGAGGTGGCTGTTGCTCATGATGCCTTAAATTTTTGTCTATTTTTGTTTTTTTCTGTGAATTCATATTTCCTTGAATTTTAAATCTGTGTATTCTTTGAAGAAAAGCATTATGGTAGATTAGTTACCCTGAACGACCTTTCCACTTAAAAGAATAAAAAATGCTAGACAGACAAAATATGAAATATATATATATATTTTAATGTATTAATGAGCTAGCAGGTAAAGAATATGCAGAGGCCAAAAAAAAAAAAAAGGGGGAATGCAAACTTAGAAAGGTAAATCTATATAAAGTCAATCCCTGGATACCTAGTTGTTCATTGCTCAATCTATACAGATGTGGCACTCCTAGATAGAAAGTTAAGATGTCCTCACCAGTCATATTAATACAATATTGAAATCTTCGCTTCGGGCCTGAAGGTCAGGCAAGTTTTCATAGAATGGTATCGACAGTAAAAAAAAAAAAAAAAATCACACATTTTTACAAGAGCCTAAACGTAGTCAGTTAATAAGTGAGAAAAAAATGACTGCTCCACAATAGCATAACCTATGTGGACAAGATTGATGAAGCTTATCCATACCCAGTTTGTCTTCTTAGGTACACAGAATACACTTCCTCATGCCTTTTACATAAAGGGAAGAGCATGCAAACTAGTTTCAGCGAATGAAATATGAGAAGTGATATGTGCCATTTCAACGCTCAAGCATTTAAAAGCCTCTGCATAATCCCCCAGCTCTCTACCCCTACCGGATCATGGAGGACATGTGTTGAAGTGATGTAGCCAGAAAATAGCCTGATATTGCTAAGTCACTTCACGGTGTACAGCTGCCCAGAAAAGTCACGTGACTTGCATTATACTCACAGGTGCAAGAAATAAAGCCTTTTATGTTAAGTCATTAAAAATTTCAGAGGTAATTTATAACTGTAGCATTCTCAATGAATTCCTTCCTACAAAAGCCAAAACCACAGATATTTCCCCTGGACTATTACAGGCATAATGCTAATAATAGCAGTAGAGGCGGCAGTTACAACAACTATTATTGCATCCTTTTTGCCAAACATTGTGCTAAGGACTTTGCATGCTTCAGTTCTTCCATCTCCGCCGCAACCCTATTAAATACTATCAGTATCCCTCTTTCAACTTATGATGGACCCAAATCTTAGATAAGTTAGGTAACTTATCCACAGTCACAGAGCATGTAAGTTGTTCTGGCTGACAACAAATCCCACATCTACTCTGATGCTACCTCTAACACTTTTTTCACTCAAGTATTTATTCAGGGATTACCTCGTTCTAGGCATTTAACTGCTGCATTCGTTGAGCCCAGGAAACAAAATGGACACTCCCGCTACTGTCTAATTTCATACAGCACACAAAATCACATACAAAAGTTCTCATGAACAAGCACATGTTTTTCACACATAGTAACACATAGATCACTTCTTGAACCAGTTCACAAACTCACAGGCCTAAATGCAACTATTTATTCTTTAACATTCAAACAAATGACAGGCACTGAGAATACAAAGTCAAGAGACATACATGGTCCCAAACCTTAAAAGAGATTATCTTTTAGGACACAAATCAATCAAATAATCTTTCTCCAAGAAGAATGGTTAAGTGGAGGCTATGAAGAAAACCACATGATAAACTCAAAGTTTTATTACACTTACAAGTCACACCTCAATCTTTGTCCAGCATATATTTAACTCACACATTCTCTGTGAAGTCAATGGGACTCTGGATATGTTAATAAACCTTAATAAACTCATACTAACAATTACAGCTTATTTCTCTCAGAACAGAGGTATTTTCGCTATTAGACAGCTTTTTTATTATTAACAGGTAACCCAGTCCCAAGACTTAATAATACTATTATTACTAACGATAATAATAATGTGCTAAGCTATATACTTTTTGCATTTTATTTTATTATTAGTTTCAAGTATGCAATACATTGGTTAGACATTTATATAGTTTATGAAATGATCCCCCTGATTGCTCTTTCTCTCCTCTGGCTCTCCACCTAGCCATTATATTATGGCTGTCTGCATTCCCTCTGCCATGCTCCCCATCCCCATGACCATCTATCGACTACTAATTTGTACTTCTTTAATCCTTCACCCCATTCTTCCAGCCCCCCGATCCCCCTCCCCTCTGGCCATCCCAAGATTTTCCTCTAAATTTGTGAGTCTGTTTTTGATTAGTTTGCTCTTTTTGTTCCTTAAATTCTACATATAAGTGAAATCATATGGTATTTATCTTTCTCTGATTTATTTCACTCATCATAATAACCTTTAGGTCCATCCATGTAGTTGCAAATGGTAGGATTACATTTCTTTATGGCTGAGTAATATTCCACTGTATATATGAACCATAACTTCTTTATCCAGTTGTCTGTAGATGGGCACTTAGGTTGCTTCAATATCTTGGCTATTGTAAATAGTGCTGCTGTGAACATAGGGGTACATAGATCTTTACCAATTAGTATTTTGGTTTCTTTGGATAACTTTGGAAGTGAAATTACTGTATCAAAAGGCAGATGTATTTTTAATTATTTGAGGAACCTCCAGACTGTTTTCTATAGTGACTGTACCAATTTGCAATCTCACCAACAGTGTATTTTTTTTTTTCATTTAATCCTCATATCAATCCTATGAAAGAAATGCTGGATTATCCCATATTTTTTAGATGAGGAAACTAAAAATCAGAGGTTAAATGATTTCTCTGAGGTCATATAGCGTATATCCCCAAACCACATATACACCTGTTCATTTCACAATGTGTATAGTTAAAAAGCCATCCTGAAGTGTAAGTGGGAGTTAACATCATTTAAACTGACCTAAAAATTGAGATCATAACCTGAAATCTTACAGGAAAAGATATCAAGAAAGCTGGAATAGAGTTAGGTAAAAGTAGTAGATGATGAGCTAAAAATTTTATATTTAGAAGAGATAACAGATGTCTTGTAGGCCATTGTACACTGATTTGAGATGGTAAACTACTATAGGCTTTGGAGCAGGAGATTGATATTATCTGACTAAAAGTTTTAAAAGATCACTGTGGAATAAGGAAGACAAGTTAGCAGACTATTGCAATAATCCGGAAGGAAGATGGTAGAAGTTTGGACCAAAGTAGTTCAAAGGTGAGAAGAAGTGGTTGAATATTGGTTTTAATTGGCAATAGAGATGTTGGATGTGGGATGTGAGAAAGGCAAAAAAAAAATTAGAATAACTTTAATAATTCTGGCCTATGCAACTAGAATACATTTGCCATTTTCTGATTTTAAAAAATGCAACAGATTGGTCAAATTTGGGGAAAAAACATCAGGAATTCCGTTTTAGATGTTGTCTTAGTCTATTCAGACTACTACAACAGAATAGCATGAACTGGGTGATTTATAATAACTGATATTTATTTTTCACAGTTCTACAGGCTGCAAAGTCCAAGATCAAGGTGCTGGCAGATTTGACATCTGGTGAGGGTCTCCTTCCTGCTCCAGAGATTGCCATCTTTTTACTGTGTCTTCATATGGTCTAAGAGGCAAGGGAGATCTCAGGAATCTCTTTTATAAGGGCATTTATTCCAGTCATGAGGGTTCCACCCTTATGACCTAATCATCTCCCAAAGGCCCCACCTCCTAATACCATCATACTAAGGGTTAGGTTTCAACATATGAATTCAGGGCAACAAACATTCGGTCCATAAGAAAGGTATTAAGTTTAAGATACGTGTTAGCTATTCATGTGAAGATGTCAAGGTCACTGGATATATGAGTCTGGAAATAAGGGAAGTAGTTCTGGGCTGGAGATACAGAAATGGGAATCATTAACATATAGACGGTATTCTAAGCCATGGAACTGGATAAGTCAAGAAGGAATAAGTACAGAAAAGAACTGAAGATTGAGTTTGGGGCAGCCAAATACTAAGGAACAGAAGATGTGGAAGAATCAGCAGAGGATATGGAGGAGTGGCCAGTAAGCTAGAATGAAAACCAGGAAAGCATGGGTCCTGAAATCCAGCTCGAAGAGTTTCAAGGAAGAAAAACAGATTAACTATATCAAATGTTACAAATAGGTCAAGTATTTACCACTATTTACCACTGAGTCCAACAATAAGAAGGTCTTTGACCTTGACAATAGCTGTATTAGCAGAGTGGTGAGGATGAAACCCCGATTTGAGTAGATTCAAAAGGGAATATAAAGAAAGGAAATGGAGACAGTCAGCACAGGCAACTTTTTTCCCAAGAAATTTTGCTATAAAAGACAGCCAAAAAATGGGACAGTGGCAGGAAATGAATGTGGGGCCAAGGTTTTGGTTTTGCTTATAAGAATGGAGAAATTACGACATGTCTTTATACTCACAGGAATGATCCAGTTAAGAGGAAAGAAGTTGATGATGAAAAGAAGAGAAAATTGCCAGCATTGTCTTTGAATAGGTGAGAATGGGTGAAACTGACAGCACAAATGGAGGATTTGGCTTTAGTTATGAGCTTGCATGGGCCATCCATAGTAGTAGACGAAGGCCAAATATATGGGCAGAGATAACAAAGCTTGGCAGAATGGATTTTATCAGATGGTCTCTTCTGATAACAGGAAAAAAGAGAAGCAAATACTGAGAAAGTAGCAGAGCCCAGTGAATAAGAGTTGTGAACTGGAGATCCATGAGTAGGTTCAGCTAAGAGTGTGTGGCAAGAAAACCCAATCCTTGGAGCAGCTCGCTTAGTTACTGAGTGACAGCTATCTGTAGGTCTGGGGAGGTTACTCCTAGTCTATATTCTTACAATGAACCCCAATTACTTAAGGTATCCTGAGTGTTTCCTTGTTCCTCAGAATCAAGGGAGCTTAACACACTTGAAGAAACTTTAGTCCCAGGTGTGATATCTAAGCCTGCTTATTCTTCACTCAGCAGGATCTTAAATTGTATTTATCCCAATCCAGTTCTTTATGGTTTTAACACCAAAACAAATGTTAACTATGTGACTTTTTTTGGCCCCTCCCAATCCTGTGAGACTTTGATATGAGGAATATCTGGCATTATGACAGGTACATGATGAATATGAGTCTGCTATTCTATTGTGGCTATTTTTACACTAGCTATTTGAAATGACAGTGTACTTTTCTATTGCCATTTTTACGTGTCCATAATAATTTCTCCTCAACTTTTCATTCATGCAAAATCATTTTTAAGTGATAAAGATGTTTATGCCTAGATTTTTATGTGATTAACTTCCCATAAATTTTGGCATTTGTAATAGTAATTTTACACTAACACACAGCTCTTTTAGTATACCTCCACTGTCTGACATCCTTTATGTAACCGTCAGTGATTTCCATATCAATTCAGTGTATTAACAGCAATTTAGCACAAGTATTGACTACAAATAAAAAGAAAGAATTAATTGTTTAGGATCATGAATTAATGGGAAATTTCTTTAATCAACAGAAGCATCTGTTGTATTCCCTCTATGAGATAGTTGAAACTTTTATGATCTGCATTTTAGTGTCACCACAAAGCATGCATGAAAATTTTGATATCTGGCATCCTTATATTTAGCATGACAATCAGTACCAAGTAGCCTTCATCAAATACTACATCTCTATATTAGTAGCATCATACTAGGCCATGGTAACAAATATACTCCAAAATTTCGGGAGCTTAATACAACATAAGTATATTTCTTATTCCTATAATAGTGCAAGGTGGGTGTATCAGTTCTACTGGCAGCTTTCCTCCATGCAGTCATGCAAAGATCCAGGCTCTTTCAACCTGTGGCTCTGTCATCCCCTAGGGTGTTACTATTTGCATCTAGCCAATGACAAAGGAAAGAGAATAGAAAAGGCACAACCATTTCATAAAAACTTCAATCCTAAAGTGATGTACATCATTTTCACTCCCATTCCATTGCAAGAATTAGTCAATGGCCACAACTAAAAGCAATGGATTCTGGAAAATACCTTTTCTGGCTGGTCAACCACTGTCCAGCAGCACCTGAAGGGACATGAATTGTGTTGCCCAGCATAGAAGCTAATCTCCAAAGAAGGACCCCGATGAGCCATGCCACATGTCATTCGTGCCTTTGGGTAGCCCCCTCTCACACTGAATCTGACTTGCCCCATGTTATCCTTTATACAACAGAATACAGCTAAAGTGACCCTGTGTCTGTTCAGAACAAAACCTTAAGAAGACTATGTGAAAAAGCCACATGAAGAAAGGGTGACCCAGCTGTCCCATTATTCCAGCCAAGCCCAGCCTTCAGCCATCCCCACCAACATGCCAGGCTACATAAATAAAGGCGTCTGGTATGTTTTAGCCCCAACCATCATCTGACTGTGGCCATGTGAGAGAGCCCAAGCAAGTCCAAAAGAAGAATAACCAAACTAAGCCTAATCAATCCATGGAAACATGAGAAACAATAAAGTGGTTGTTGTGCTAAGTTGCTAAATTTTGAGGTGGTTTGTTACACAGTGATAACTGAAACACACACCTGGCCATCTTTCCTACAGTTCCCAAATAAATAACCATCCTTTACTTTAATGGTTTTTCTTGACAAACATCAGAGAGCTGTATTTTTCTCAAGAGGGAAAAATAAAGCTTTTTTTCAGAGTAAGTCTGCAATATATCACATGAGGCACCAAAATGTCCACAGCACCCAAATGGCCACATCACAATGTCCTTTATTGGAGGGTCAGGCAGTTTTCATTAGGAGCAAAAGGACCTGAGGACATTTTCCTAATACTACTTCATAAGCAGCTGTTTAGACTTCTTACTTGTAAGCTCAGCTAAGGATAAACGCAGCAGGGAAGAGAAAGAAAACATAAAACAGGAGACTAGAGAAAAAGGGAGAAGGAAAGGAAAGGGAGAGATTTTGTGAGTTGCCAAGCAAATCTAATGAGGGAGGAAAGTGACAAAGAAAACCAAAGAAGAAAAGACCTACCTATCAAGTCAAGAAGATCAAAGAAATTTAACAGCATAATATGCAGTTCGAAATGAGAGAGTGAAAGAATAGTATATTTTCTTTATCTTAGAGTAGTCTGATTTACAGTAATATGAACTGAATATAATACATACATTCCACTGCAATGTGGAATAATTTCCAGTGATTATGCTCAATTTTGTGTGAGTTTTCCCTTCTAAGTCTGTTTAGCATTTCTCTGTACGCTACTGCATGTTTTCCACAAATCTGAAACAGTAGAAGCCTCAATGAAAGTCCAAGGATTGACAATATTCCATTCATTGAAATCCCACAGTACCAGGATGAATCCTATATGAAGAGTCCTATTAGAGTACCATGATCTTAATGAATTACCAAGTTAGGTCAAATGTCTGGACTTCAATTTTGTAAACTTTGAAATCTGATTTTATCTTTTATTAGCTCACCTGAAATGGAATAGATTTGTGTCTCAAGGGCAAAGTCACATTAAGCAAATCTGCAGACACTAATAAAACCAGAGACCAGCGTACTAACTTGTAATGAGTAATGTGGTTATCATTAGGACATCATTTACCAAGCTCCTAGCACTAACAACCCAAACAGCCTTTGTGAAAGCACATTCTTTCATTTCATGTGTTATTATCAGACTACATTCAAGTCCTGCTAACCCATTCCATTATTTTGTGGTGACTTTGCATGCCATATCTCCTTTATTCAAATAACACCACTGATTAAAATGTAGTACTGATTTAATAACAGCCTATGGTAAAATAAAAGAAATACTGCATGGAATGTACCTATTAACTCCAAGTGGCGTGTGGGCTTTAGGGGTACATTATTTGTATCTCTCACTGGGGAGAGGGTCATTGGTTACATTTACTGAGTACATATTGTGCAGCAGATATTGTTCTAGGTTTTAGGAATACGATAGTGAGCAAGAACATGTGTGATATCTGCCACTATGGAGCATATATTCTAGTGGAGGAGTTAGATATCACATCAGTCACAATACAGAATGAGAAACTGTAGTAAATGCCATGAAGTAAGCCAACAGGATGCAACGAAAGCTAAATTGAGTGGACATAGTAATGGAAAAGTAACCTGTGGCCTAAAAGACAGGTAAGAGCTGCTAAGTAATGAGCTTTTCCAAAAGATAGACTCCACAAAACCCCCAAGGTGGGAAAG
>NW_006436301.1:1295739-1311061 GCF_000325575.1 Pteropus alecto | reverse complement strand
TGGGAGGCAGCCTTTTTAGATGGAACAGAATGGGCGTAGAGGAGTAGGAGATAAAAATGTGAGGGACTTTGACTTTTTAAGTACACCGAGTGAGATCAGGAGCCACCATGGAGTTTTGAGAAGAGAAGGGGCATGGTCTGACTGAAGTTGTTAAAGGAACCCTTGGATACCGTATGCATGATGAACTGAATGGGAGCGAATGTGGAAAAGGGAGCTCAGTAACCAAGCATGAGATGATGATGGCTTAGACTAGAAGGCTGAAAGACAGTTAAGATTTTGGATGGATTTGAGATGTTTTTAGAAAATAGAATTGACAAGCCAATATCCACTCAATTGATGCTACAGAGGAAAATACCTTCTCAATCTTATCAACTAGTAGCTTCAGTACACATACTTCCAGCTTTGCAATTAGCAGGCATTCAAGAAATATTTGTTGAGTTGAATCTCTTGAACATTAGTGCATTGAACATTAGGTTCTACCCTTGCATCAGCACCATATGGTGTAGAAAAAGAAGCAGCAGGCCTTCCTCACAAATCTAGGCTTAACGGTTTAGTTTCAACAGTGGAGGGTGGTGGGCAGAGAAGGCAGGACAAAATCTTTTCCTCCTTTTGCAAGGCACTGAAGTGAAAAGAGGGACCTGCCCAGGAGTCCCTATGCCTAATCATGTCTGTTAAATCATATGCTATGGTATGTGTAGCATGATGCCTCATCAGTGCCCCTTCCCAAGGAACCAAACAAATGCTTCACAACACAGGCCATGATGATGTTTCTCAGGGCAGAAGGCATCACACTGGGCTGCCAAGCAAAATTTTTTAACTATCTCAAATTGTCAGTCTGGTCAAGACTTAACTACTCTCCAACTCATTGCGCCAAATATGCTCTCCCCCAATCACTCCAGGATCTCTCTAAATTTTATATTCCATCAGAAAGCATTTCCTGCATCCCTATTTTATGCCAGGCCCTCTGCTGCGAGATGAACAAGACATAGTTCCTGCTCTTGCAGAACTTGGAATCTAAGAGAGATGAAAAAACTGCTGTCCTTATCGATATTAATTACAGTTTAACTATAGATTTTTTGAAAGGTTCTGATCTTTCCCCCCTGTTCTCTCTCAAGGATTGCCATGGGTCTGAGATTAATCCATAGTCTTGCATTTTAGCTTGCTCTCCAATAAAATGAAAAATGTAAAACCCAACATATCTATTTACCAGAATTTTAGATTTGCTTCATCTTAATTTCTGATTGGCATTCCTTCAGCAGGGGCTTTTAGTTTATACCTCTGTTGAGTAATTAATGACCTATAAACAAACACTTGAGAGATCCACATTTAAAGGACTTGTCATCCTTTTTGTAATAAGAAAAATCCTTTCGTCAGGTGACTACTTTCATCCTCACAATGCATTTGTTTGCAACCAGTAATTAGCAAGGCCTTCCCTCTTCTTCCCCCACTTTTCTTTATCATTTAATCGGGTTAAGCTATTCCTCTAGAGAGCTCGAAGAGAGCTAGAACCCATGAAAGCCATCTCTCAGTGCCAGTGGGTGGTTGGGCAGCTTCACGGATGATACCTGTGGCAACCCTCTGCCTGCTATTCACAAAGCTGAAATCACTTCCTTTAATATTTGTTTTCCTGATATTTCAGACTTTTCCCCTCCTAATCCAATTATATTTCTTATAGTATTTATGTTCTGAGCTTCCAAATTATTTCTGCCTCTTCTGATTTTCCTTTTAATTTCTCAAAGAAACATCTCTTAGTAAGTGGATGTGAGAAGCAAGTGACAAAGACACCTTCCCTAGAAATGCATGCTCCCTCATCAATAACAGAGACTGGCACATGTTTCACAATGTGTTTTCCTAATTCAAGTAAAAAGCACTTTCTTGACAGCCCTCTCTTAGAGCTGTTTTCAAAGTGAAGGCTCTTTTGCTGTTCCTAGGAGCCAGGTCCTGCCCTTCTACTGAGTGTGTGAAGAATGGAGAGTGTTTAAATGCTCTTCCTGGGAATGCTATTAGATCACCTGCCCTCTCATTCTCACATGAGTGTCTCAGCAAATCAAAGCCACTCCTCTTGAAGATAAACTGGGATGTACTTTCTGTTTAATGTCATATCGTTTAAGTAAATGCAAATTGGAGTAGGACTTGTTCTTGAAGGATGAGAGCATTTCCTTTGTGGTTTTAGTGAATGGAATGACAAGTGGGAATCAAGAATGATCTATAAGTATAGTAAGACTTTGATAGACGTATTGAAATAATGTAAAGGAATCTCATAGAAACATGGCTATGTTTCCTATTCTGGATAGGAAAAACTGTGGACAATTCAACATTCAAATTTAAAATCATTTATGGAAGCCCATGCTAGGTGCCATGCACTGCACTGGGGGCAGGATTCACTACATAATTTGCAGAGCCCAGAGCAAAATGGAAATGAAAACGCATGGCCCTTTGTTCAAAAATCATTATGAATTTTAAGACAAGGACAGCACAGCATTAAACTAAGTGAGGAATTTCTCTAAGTGTGGGGCCCTGTGTGACCGCAAAGGTTGCATGCCTTACTTGGGGACTGGCTTTGTAACAATATAGAAAAGGAGTGCTAACAACTCATTTGGCTCTGCCTGTGGGTGTCTTGGAAGGTTGTACAACAGAGGCAGTAACTGGGAGGGCTTTTGAGGAGGCTTTTTCTAGACAGAGAAAGGAGGAGGACCCAGAGAACAGAAAAGCATTCAATGAAGAGGGAACAGCATTTATTCACACACTTACCAGATATTGAGCTCCTACTTAGTTCTAGACACTGCAAGGACGCGAAGATGAAAAAGATATAATCCCTGCCCTCTAAGAATTTACAGTCTTAGTAGAGAAGACAAACAAAAAACAGGGGATTATACAGTGGCTACTACAAACGGAATGTCCGTCTCTCCCCCAAATTCATATGGTGAAACTTAATCCACAGTATGATGGTATTAGGAGGTGGGGCCTTTAGGAGGTGATGAGATCATGAGGGTAGAGCCCTCACAAATGGGATCAGTGCCCTCATAAAAGACTCTGGAGAACAACCTTGTCTTTTCTGCCATGTGAAGACACAGTAAGAACAAAGCCATCTATGAACCAAGAAGCAGGAGGATTTCACCAGACATCAAATCTACCAGCACCCTGATCTTGGACTTCTTAGCCTCCAGAACTGTGAGAAATAAATATCTGTTGTTTAAGCTACCCAGTCTATGGTTTTGTTTGTTATAGCAGCCCAAATGGACTAAGACAGAAGCATTTGTTCATTCTTTCAACATATATTTATTGAGCATCGACTGTGTGCCAAGCACTGAGATAGTTATCTGAGATACAGTTGTAAATATCTAGACTTAGTCCTATAGTCTATTGGGGAAATGGACAATTTAGCAAGCAATTATAATGAAGTGCAGTATTTGCTATAATTGGATAACTCAGAAAGAATATATAATCCAGTTAGGGTAGAAGTGGGGTGAGAAATTAAGGAAAGGCTTCCTGCAAGGGTTGAGGGAGGGAAATTGTAAATCATGTATAAAATTTTAGATTTTAGATTTTATTCTAAGGGTAATGAGAAAGCATTTAAACTTCCACATAAGGTTGGGACATAATGATTTTAAAATCACACTAGCTACTGTGTGGATTTTTTATTATTGAGAATTAGTTTATTTTTTAATTTAATTTTCTTCAATTACAGTTGACATTCAGTATTATATTAGTTTCAGGTGTACAGCATAGTGGTAATATAGGCAAGAAAAAACACAGTATATTTGACGATTAATATTCTGAAAGGGAAAAGCATACATTTCTATCCTCCTATTAATAGCTAACAAGCAAAAAAGGGTCTTATTCAGTTATTTAAGAAAATGAGCATCACCTAAGGCTTTTTTACACGTATTGTCATAAACCAGGCTTGGCCAAAAAGAATAGCAAAAGAGTGTGTGTGTGTGTGTGTGTGTGTGTGTGTGTGTGTGTGAGAGAGAGAGAGAGAGAGAGAGAGAGAGGGAGATGAACCTAAGGGTATCATCAAAACCCATCATTAGCTCTTTCAAAATGCAGGCATTTTGCAAGGAGATTTATAAGTGATTACAATGCACACATTGAAATAAACATAGTGCCCAGAGAGGTTATAGACTAAATCAAGTCATTCTTCAGCCAGGGACCAGGTTTCTTACTTTTGTTTTCATTACCACCATCTTTTGACACATAATAGGTGCTCAAGAAATGCTTGCTAGCAGATTTTTCTGCTCAACGTTTAAAAGCATTGGTCCATATGATATTTGGCATATGATTATATGCTCATGCTCACAAGCTATTTCTTTGTCTTTGTTATCTGACACAGTGAGAGAATGTCTGCCATGATATTTGAATGTTTTGAAAGAAGTTGTTGATGGGAATCTCCTTTTAAATCAGTTACAGACATACTGTCGGCAATATTTATCAGTAGCCTTTCTGAAGAGATATGTGGTTTGCGATGTGACTGCAATCAGGACTGGAATGGGGTGGGGTGACAGTAAACATCTCTCAGACCATGAAAATGGGGAAAATAAGGTTACCTTCTGAGTTAAACTGTAAAATCAATATGTAATGATTTAGAACAGGGGTATGCAATCACCTTTAAGGTACAGAAAGTCTCCCAAGCCTGAAGGACTAAACAATAACCAGAAATAACCCATTAATATAACTAAAATAATTTGTCCATCAGAAGAATCCTTGATACCTAAAGAAGCAGAAGACACAAAAAATAGCTGAGGCGAACACTGGCAGCATCATCCAAACCCCGTCACAGGCTAAGTTTCTAACCCCATCATCAAGGCTACCCTTTCAGTGACAATGCATGCCTGAACACAATATACATTCAATTCATAAAACTCATTCACTAGTTTTTGCGTCCATTGTCATCATGTAACCTTCTGATTATTGTTTTGCTTCCCATGGAGATCAGCCTATAGTTTCTAACTTAATTGATTTGCAAAATGGTCTGAGATGAGGATTGTATAAGCTCTCTAGGTGAATCTAATATGTAACCAGGGCTGTGAAATCACTGGCTTATTAGAAGAGAATATGTGGTCCTACAGACTTAGGGCACTCTAGGTACTCTGTGACGGGTGGCTGGTATGAATTCCTAGTCATAAACTGAGAAATCTGGTAAAAAAAAAAAAAAAACTAAACTAATTGCTTTTTTCCACAGCTGTAATTATTGCTATTTTGGATCCCAGGTGAGCAAAAATTTATCTTGGCTGCCTCTCTTTCTCCTGAGTGAGTTGCTAAGTTGGCAAGAAGACATTAACATGATCGCTTCAGAGTCTTGTTACATGTTATCTATCTCACTTACATCCACTGAGCTGTCTTCATTTCCATCTAGTCTTTGTTCATCTGTGCACACAGATCACTGCCACAATCTCCTTGTCCTGACCACAAGACTTCTTCAAGTTTACCATTTCTCTATGCCATGTCTGTGTAATTCTCAGGTACTCAAAAAAAAAATACTCTACTGCTCTTGTACTACCTTGGACTCAGGATATTCTGTAAGATGTTCTCAAGCCCTCACATTAACCTCACTATCAGATATATTTAGTTTGGGGTCCCATTGCTTTACGGGAAAGGGGAGTAGGAAACAGAGGTCTCTGCTTTCAAATTCCCCCAAATTATTTAAAATCATAATTGTCTCCCCACACCTCTGGGGCTCAACCTGAAGAGGCAGGCATAAGTTTACTTACTCAAGGACCCAACCAAAACCCAAGCTCTCTTTGACTTCCCACTGACTTCCTACCCCTCAGTCTAAAGAATCCCTAGCTAGAGAAGTTGTGCTCTCATCACAGCCCAATCCAACATTCACTGTTACTGCTCTGGTTCTTATTCCCCACCCACCACCTTCCCCAGAGCTCTAGGCTTTTGAAACTCAAGAGTCAAGAACCGACCTCTCCAATCTAGTCTATCATCTTTCCCCGAAGGCGAAGAATGGTACAGTTATAGCAGAAGAAATGAAGAGGAGTGGGGATGTTGAAAATGCCAGGGAAATGAGAAATTAACTTTCCAAAAACATTCTCTTGCCACAATATTAACAGTTCTCATTTTAAAGTTAGAAATTAGAATTTAAATGACAATTTGGATTTTCACATCAGTGTACCTACAGTGATTCTTAACCTTCTTTGCATCATTTATAAACCTCTTTAGAAATCTACTAGAACTAGACCTTCCCTCAAGAAAAATGCAATAGACACATATTTTGCATACAATTTTCAGGTGCCCCAGGACTGAAACCCAAGACTCCAGTTTAAGAAGTGCTGATCTAAAGGAAAAAGAATGAGTTAGTCATGCCAGTGAATATTCTCACCCCTGTGAGAATTACTTCTCAGTGTACGTTACTAACTGCTCATTCTGGCAGTTTTATGAACTTGGCCACTTTGAATCCAGCTCTGAGAACTAAATCAGCTCTTATTGGGCTATGCATGTTCCCATGCTTGCAAGATTGATAGATGGCACTGGACTGAGGCCAAACACTATGAAGCCTCCTGTGTTAGAATAACAGTCTTGACTCCAGCGCACATAGCTTTCCTTTTGTTTGAATTTTTAATGAATAAAGCATCTTATTCATATGACAAAGCAAGCTACCAGTAAGAATGTATAAGGCATTGCCATAAGTCAATGACCATGGTAGAGAAAACAACAGGTATGGCCCTCAGGATGCTTACAACTAATATGGCAGGAAAAAATAAAGTATGAACCATCTAGGACAGAGCTTGGCAAACTACAGCCCACAGGCGATATATGGCTCAACTCTGCCTGTTTTTTTGTAATAAAGTTTTATTGGCACATAGCCACGCCCCTTCATTTACATGTTGTCTGTGATTGCTTCTGTGCTACAATGGCAGAGCTGAGTAGCTGTGACAAAGACTATACATAAACCACTTGCAAATCCTCAAATATTTACTGTGTGGCCCTTTACAGAAAAAGGTTGCTGACCTTGGCTCTAAAGCCAAGCTTCCCAAACTTTCACGGGTCAATGAATCACTTGGGGATCTTGTTGAAATGCAGGTTCTGATTTAGTGAGTCTGACGTAGGACCAGAGATTCTGCTTTTCTGACAAGCTCTCAGGTGATGCCACTGCTGCTGATCCAGGGACCACCCCTCAGGTACTGACAGTCTAGAATTCTGAACTACTACGTCATTCACTGAGTAAACTTCTTCAGAGTGGGAGAGAGGTCTGTGATCAGATATTAAGATAGTGATAGCACGTTGTGTACAGGCATACGTTCTGGCATTTAATGGCTCTACTAAGTCTTCCACTATACACACAGATACCGAATTTGACAGTCTGGATGGGTTGTTCAGCCACTAAGATAAAGGAAAAGACATTGAGAGTCATTCACTGTGAAAAATACTTCAGCTAGCTGCTAGAGTACAGAAATCCAAGGCCGCTATTTACCGCGCCCACAAATTCTCCAAAGCACAGCATATTTTTAAAAACCTACAAATTAAATTTGGTGGACACAATCCCAGACTGAGGAAAAAGAAACCAACATGACATTCTGAGTACATGACTCCACAGGAGTTACCTCTTACTCCTTGATGTGTAGGAGGAATCTGTAGCTGCTAATCATTTTCTACTTTGGAGTAAGTGAAGATGGAGAGACTTCTGGGAACCTCACTCAGTCTGCATAGAACTTTAGAGATCCATTATAGGAAATCATGCTGGCTTCCTTCTGAAAGAACACACCTATCTCATGGTAGGCAGTCTCAGGAGCCTTCCTGGGCTCAAACAGCAGAGAGTAAACAAGAAAGGTGAACACCAGCCATAGAAATAAATTCCTTCCTGTCCCAAGGAGAACTAGTAGGGGAAACTGCCCCCATATGTGATAAATCAGAGTCAGTAAGGGAAGGAACATGTGCAACTTCCAAAGCAGAACTTGAGGTCATGCTTCCAGAGTGGGGGTATAGGAGAGAGGACTGAAACTAGTGAGTCAGAGTAAGGAGATTAGGGAAGGGATACTGCCTTTAAACTAAAGGAAGGATATAGAGGTAAGGTAAGAATTATATAAATTAAAATTCTTGCCCTGAGTGGCAAAGGGAAGCAAGAAAATCATCATCTAGCATTCAGGATCAGCTATACAGCACTTGGAAGTCTGGGGAAAATACCACCCACATAGCAGAACGCTGCTTGGTGTGTGTGAATTTCCATCCCAAGGATCTGGATGGAAAACAGAGCTAGAAGACCTTGGGAAAATGCTTTCCATTCCCTGAGATGAAATAAAGAAGGAGATGAATATAAAAAGATTCTTAATCTCTACTTCAGCGAGAAGGATATCAGGAAATCATCTTGGTGGTATCTCAAAAGACAATCACCTTTAAGCAAACAAAAGAGGAATAGGCAGAGAAAGAGAACATGCCCCTCCGGAACAGGCTGCAAATATGAGTCCCATTGAGTTCTTTTAAGAAGGTATAATAGGATTCTCAGGGAAGAATACAGGATGTTGCTCAGGTCAATAATGGATGGACACTTGAGAGCATTTGGCCCTGCACTTCAGGCTGAGCCTAGGAGGAGCTAGGACCTGCAGGATGGGAATAATGCTGAGTCCTGAGCAACAGTTAGCAAGGAGGATCTACTCCAGTATGCAGTCTGGGTTATAGCCCACCGTGGCAGTCCAGCATTCTAATCATTTTCAATTTCATGGATGCTATGGAAGACAAAGCTAGCTAGCCACCCAAGTCCCTACCTAAGTCATATTTCACCTTCCCATTTCTGTACTTAGGTGGCGGTGGTCATTGTTTACCTTAGGTGCTGTGTGTGCTGGGGACTGGAGCTGACATTTGACACTCTAAGGATAGACTGGAGAACACTAGTGCACCCAACACTGGGGAAATGAAGGAATGGCTATTCTCTTTACATCCAGCGACCCAGGATGGTATGGTAGAAAGCACACAGATTCTTGGAGCTGCAGTTATCCATATGGCAGGCACTAGCCACGTGCAGATGTTCACATTTAAATTAATTTAATTAAAATTTTAAATGCAATTCTTCAGTTGCACTAGCAAGATTGCTACTATTTAATAGTCACATGTGGCTGTTGACTTATTATACAAGATAGTGCAGATATAGAATATTTCCATCAATGCAGATAGTTCTTTTGGACAGTGCTGCTCTAGAATATCAAATCCTGGCCCTGTCATTTCCCAATTGTGTGCCTTTGAGAAAATTATTTTAGCTCTCTGAACCTTAGTTTCCTTGTCTGTGACGTGGGATGCTAAGAGAATCTACCTCACAGATAAGGATCCAGTGAGGTCATGAGGGTAAAGTACTCAGCAGAGTGTCTGGCACATAATAATGACTAGTCATCTCTCCAAGTAAACTAAAAAATACTTGAAAGGAAATACCACCCATCTGATTCACTGGCGTGCTCTCCAGAGTCTTGCAAGGGCGACACACTTGGCAAATGTTTGCAGAATGCCCTTCTAGACAAAATAGTTGGGTAAGAAATGGAACTGCTCTTTTTAAACTGTACTCAAGAAGAACAAACTGCCTTTGATACTTCCTGTTTCCCAGAGAAAGAATTGTGGAGGCTTCTAGTAAGCTGTCTTTCACTTTGAGAAGTGCCAGATTATTCTGATTTCATAAGAACAGGCTTTTAAAACCAAGAGCAAAGCAGAAAACCAAACAGGTTTAAGATAAGCTCAGGAATTCTTAAGGAACAGATAAACGACCTCATATAGTTCCCGTAAGTGGCCTGAGGTGACCTCTGAAAATAGTTCGTTATTCACTTGACCCAGAAACCCCCACAAAATCATGCAAATCAAGAGGTTCGAATCTTTGTGTTCACTCTAAGACAATCGTGAAACTGCACTTTAAGAATACTTGTGAAACTGCCCAGGCCATCAAGGGAATATATATCCAAAAAGTCATCAGGTATCTGAAGGATGTCACTTTATAGAAGCAACGTGTGTCATTCTGTTGTTGTAGTGATGGAGTTGGTAGGTGTACCTAGGCCAAACAATGGGGCTGAACACAAGGTCAGTGGCCTAAAAAGAGCGCTGAATTTTTGTTGCACATGCTTAAAAATGCAGTAGTGCTGGACTTAAGGGTTCAGTTGTAGATTCTCTGGTCATCGAGCACATCCAGGTGAACAAACCTCCCAAGATGCATTGCAGAACTTACAGAACTCGTGGGCAGATGACCCCTACATGTGCTCTCCTTGCCACACTGAGATGATCCTCACAGAAAAAGAGCAGATGGTTCCTAAACCAGAAGAGGAGATTGTATAGAAGGAAAAGATGTGCCAGAAGAAACAAAAACTTATGGCCTGGGAGTAAATTTAGCATCAAATAAATGCTAATAAAAGTAAAAAAAAAAAAATACCTCCTATAACAACTGGCCAAGGGAAGCGGAAACCTCCTGGGAATGATGAGCTTGGAAGCATATTGTATTCAGGCATTGACATTTTCCCAAATGCTTTTAATTATTATTATTTCCCAGTTCACTTGCAAGAGAAATCCTCGAGCAGACTTCCTGGGCTGACAGGAATTATTACTGGTGATCCTGGCCGCATCAGCTGAGGCTGGAGTCTATCAGCTATGGTCGACACACTTTGTAATATTTAGTTCAGGTTGTGCAACTTCCCCCACCCCGTCTTCACTCTGACTAGCTCCCTGACCTCTGCCCACTCCAAACCTCGTCCTACGTTCAGATTATAGCCCCCACCATCCCCTCATCCCCCATCTCTCTTTAACCACAGCCACATTTCTCTGTTTCCCTTAACAGCACAAACTTTTTGCCTCAACCAACTCCAATCAGGCTTCTGTCCCCACCTCTCCACTGAGACTACTTCAGGGCAATGATCTCTTCCACACTGCTGAATGGAGAAGGAAGGAGGGGCGGTGTCAGAATTTAGAGCAAACTATTCTCTCCCTTTAGCCTATTACCCTCCATATTGGTGGGAGTGGATCAGAATGTTTTTAAAAGTCGTAAGCTATGTATATGGGAATAAGAAGGGGTAGTGCCACCCACTCTGCCTTAACGACAGGGCAGTATCATCACAAATCAGTCCTGAACAGTATTTGAAAATTAGGTGAGTTTTAGCACCAGGACAAGGGAGAGTCATCCCTTCTGTAGCCGGCTGTCTCTCTGCATCAATTGCTCACGAATCAGAACACCCTAGACTTTCCCCTCCTTATTCCACTGCTTTCTTCCTATAAATTAAAGTTCAGACCTCATCTTTATGAAGCTTCTATACCTGGACCTACTATGCCTGGTCCAGCAATCAAGAAAGAGAACCATGAGCCAACACCTATCAGGTATGGAGCAGGCTGGAGCCATGGATGGCAAAAATAGTCTTCACAGGGATGGGCACACCTCAAAGGCTGCTGAGCAGAGAAAGGACTCAAAGGTACAAAAGAGAGCATGGGATTTTGTCCCTAGACAGGATGAGCAACAGAATAAATCAAGGCAGTCTACCGATGATAATTACAATAAATACAGCTACTGTTGATTATCTATGAGGTGCCTCTCAGGTTCCGTGGTGAATGTGTCACATATAGCATGTAATTTCATCCTTACATCCACTGTAGGTACCAGTTAGAGCTTATCGAGAATTTACAGCTACTTTGCATTTTAAATGGAAAGGTTAAATACAGTGAATTAGAAGCTTTGCAACCTTTGGAAGGGCTAGGGGAGTGCAAGTCAGGATGGCCACTTTCCAGAAATCTAAAAGTGCAGAGATCTCAAGGCGGCCACTGTGATGATCTCAGCTGCTACCGCACTTCAGTGGAGGAGTCTCAGGAGGACATCGAAAGCCAAAGAAAGCTACTGCAGATGACCTACCTTCTCCTTCTGTTTTGCTTTCAAACCTCACACAAGTCCTTTCCACTGCAAGGTTATAACCCAGACTCATGGTGCTTTGGGAATAGAGAAGGCAGTCTATGAAATGTTGCTCCATGTTTAAACCCTATAAACCAGAGAAATTTTAGAGAGGGATGGGAAATATGCTAGGTTGACAACAAGCAATCCAGCCGACCTGTGAGATAGGCATTTTGACCCCTATTTACAGATGAGGATACCGTAAATGTCAAAGGTTACACAGGTAGAAAGCAATAGAGTTAAAGCCAGGTTCTTCCTACTTTGTCGAGCTGCCTTTTCCAAACAGAAGACTAGTCAATGAATCATGTCTACTAAGAAAGCACTGGATGTGAGAGGCTATGGTACCCTCAAACAGAAATAAATATAGTCCTTGCTCTTAAAGATCTTAGAGTCTTGTGGAGGAAGAAGATTGAAATAGAAGCATGGCAGAGTAGGATGCAAGTTTAAAGGAGTAACAGATTATCTGTGAATGTGTGGGTTTTCCTAAATTAAGCCAAACAAAGGGTAATCATATGTCTCGGTTGCCCAGAACAGTCCTGTTACATGCCTATTGTCCCAGAATCCCTTTTAGTTTAGCATTTGTCCTGGTGATTTTTTTAATGAAGCATTATTAATGGTTGCATTAAAATAAGCCAGGGTTTATTTAGTACCGTTTTTGTTGATTCAGCTTCTGTCCTGGTTACCTCTAGAAGTGCCTGAGAGACATTCACACTACACAGAGTGCTCAGTTTAACGCATTAGTAAATTTGAAAGATAATCAAATTAAAAATGACTATCTCTGCTGATCCATGATGAAGACTTCCAAGGACTCACTGTCGCACGATCACTGCTGAAATGAAGTGCTCTCTGATTTGAAGTTCTAGCTTCCAGTTTCAGGTAGAAAAAGGGAACTATTTTATCTCTGTTGCCCTAGTCAGACACTTGATGTACCAGCCAGTAGTGCTGTGGCCCAGGCCTTGACCCACAAGTTGCTCAAAGCAGGACATTTTAGGTGTACATGAATAGGGAACAGAGACAGCAGCCTTCCCATGGAGTATATAGAAAGTAGCCTGACCACTCTTGCACAGGGAATCTGTTATTTACTATGTGGTACAAATGTACAACTACTGATTATTTGTCAGTGCTTTTTTTATTTTGCAAGAACCACTTTGGGCAGCAATAAACTCAAAATATTAAGGTGCACATTTCATGGAAAATTTAGCACCAAATTTCCACTTCTCAAGAAAATGGATGATGAATGGGAAACTTGCATAAAATGCTTGCCAGGATCTACTCGCCACCATGGGAGCCAAAGTGATTATCACTGTGCCCACATGACAACCAAAAGACACAAATATGGCTGAAGAAGCATCAGCATCTTCTTCAAAAGTTAATAGTTATTTTAAGGAGAATCTGTCCAAAGAAAATGTGCAGCTGCAGAAGGTAGGCTTATATATTACTCTATGAAATGTGATTTTCATTTAGATCAAATGACTGCTCTTAATTAATTTATTTTCCATTCCAAATTTCCTAATACTTTGAGGGAAAGTAAAGCTACAGCTGTTAATGTATTGGTTCCATTAGCAGAAGAATTTCCCAAAGAATTAAAAGATGCTAGTAGCATCTGGGTCATCAGATGCTTCAAATAATCCAATAATTATTTGATTTCCTTCATTCAATTCATGGAATCAAAATAAAGGTATGGATATTAATTCATGTGAAACATTTGATTTTGTTGTGAATTTGATTGTAAGTTCAATTAAAGCTTCGACGCTGAAGATAAAATACTTGTTTTTGAGTGGCAATACAAGTACAAAACGTAGATGAGGCACAGTATTATTGTAAAAATGCTGTTATTACTAAATTAAGAAGAAACCTATGGAGCAGAAATGTATTTTGATTTATTTCTGGTGCACACATAATTCATATGTACACCCAAAAAAGTTGGGTGTCTCCCTGTTGAAATGGAAGCTGTACTAATCAAAATGTGCAAGTATTTTTAAATATACACTGTTACATAAGTCATCTACAACATTTTCATCAAGAAGCTAATGTGAACTCCAAAATTTACTACAGCATATATTGATGTGTGCTTTGTCACTTTGAGGATTATAATCTAGTACATTTTAGATATTTGTGAGTCTCTGAAGAACTACATTTTTAAATCAACTCAGTGTGTCCTATAAAACTGAATTTTTTTCTAAATTTTGGTTGCATTTTGGTCAAAGTCATTTAAAAATCTTATCCAAGTCTTTAATAAATGAATTGATAAAAACTTTAACTTTTGAAACTTTTGGTGAATTTTACTCATTGAAAATGAAGTTTGCAAAAGACACTAAAGTATATTTCTACAAAAGCAAGGAAGGAACTGAAATAAATCAAACAATGACAGTGCATATGTTATATAATTTTTTATTTTAAATTTTCTGTGTTTTGGATTATTCCTGTTTTTGAAAAGTTTTTTCAAGGAGTTCCTCTTTTAATTATTTAAATATACATTCTGTAACATAATGGAATAAAATTGAGAAGGCCTATGATTTTGCTCCATTTAAAATTGGCAAAGAATTAAAAATATTTTAAGTTCAGATGACGTTTGACAAATTATTTCTTATAAAAATATTTGTTGAAGAAAGCATCTCTGAGTGAAGACAAAAAAATCAGTACCTATAAAAAATTTAGATTAAAATATCTACAAAATTATATATAAAAATAAGAATTAAGATTATCCTCCATTTAGCAGAATTTGCTCGGAATTTACCAGACACCAGATATCTCTGCACTCATGAAGACTATATTTTCTCAAGTAAAAATATATGGTTTTTCTATGGCTATGCCACCCTGAACAAGCCCGATCCCATCTGATCTCGGAAGCTAAGCAGGGTCGGGCCTGGTTAGTACTTGGATGGGAGACCACCTAGGAAGACCAGGTGCTGTAGGTGTAATAAATAAAAAATAAGGGATTGTAAACTGACAAGGTCCTTGCAATCTGTGAGTTCAAACAAGGGATGCCTCGCATAATACACACACATACACACACACACACACACACACATATCTTTCACAGAGAAAAGGTCATTCAGATATCTCCATCCATTCCCTCCCTCTGGCCTTCTTTGCTCATTTGATTCAGTCTTCTCTCTCTGCAAAATCCATTTCTTCATATGGCAAAAACCTGGCATTAGATGCTCCTAAATTTTACATCTTATTGCTTCAGCCATTAGGTGGCCCTCTGACTCCCAAATTCACAAATCCAAGAGAACAGATTCATTGGTGAAGATCTGGTCAGGTGCTTTGGGCCATTCAACAAAGGATGTCATTGTGAGCCATATGGAAGGCTGAGTGAGGGGTGGTCCTAGAAAAGGAGAGCTGGACAAGCAATTCATAGGTGTCCCCTACACTGCAGATTCTGGTGCTATTCTCAGGTACAGAAAAATCAGGAGGAGGAGCTGGTTTGGGACCAACGGGGAGGTCACGAGTTTTTTTGCCCAATAACTTATTATT